>NC_073379.1:78183445-78483445 GCF_028641065.1 Leucoraja erinaceus | reverse complement strand
CGGCAAGAATATTAATTAATGGAAACAGTTGAGAAGATTTAATGGACTTCAAAATGTCAAATGCTTAATTGTCATATATACTTAAAAAGGGCAACAAAATTCTTACTTGCAGCAGCGTTGCTTGCAGCAGCCCAGATTACACACACACACATATACATACACACAAATAAGATGAGAGTTTTAGTCATATAGATATAGATAGATGGGGCAAATGAGGGCAAATGGAAGTAGCTTAGGTTACCAACTTGAATCAGCATATTGGTGGACCAAATGGCTTGTTTCAGTGCTGTACATGACTCAGTAACCGCACACCATGTTCTAAATGTATTTACATTCCTGTTCAATACCAAGCATTAGAAAATACTCCATTTGTTTTCTGCAACTTACTAGCAGGTTTGTTTTGGTGGAAATCTTCCTCTTTGAATGGTTGGTGTAGCTATATACAGGTGCACAACCTTTTATCCGACGATCCAAATAACGAAAAGCTCTGAATAGCGACATTTTTTCGGTCCTTGAAAAAAGGTCCTTGAAGACGTTCACCGAGGGCGGCCCGCAGAGGTGACAGCGGAACCTCCGGTCGATCCTCGAAGAAAGGGGAACTAAATCCCCATTCATAAAAGAGAAGGTGAGGGTATATTGCGCGGGAGGGTTAATAATTGACAATCTGCTGCTGCCTGCCCGTTGAGTTAAAAAAGTTCCCACGGTAGACTCACGATACACAGTGGCAGGTAGCAGCAGATTGTCGCTCCCTTCAGTTTCACCCCACCTACGCCCCTCTGCTTCCCGGCCATGTGTGTGACCCCTTCCCTCCCCTCTCCAGCTCCCCGCCCATTGCACCGGCGTGGGGGCTTTGCACTGTCTTCACGTCGGAGCCAGTGCCAGTCACCGGAGACGTCAGGACCAACGGGACACCGGTCCCCAGGCCCACTGCAAGCACGGAGATCCCAGAGACCCACAGCCAGCAGCAGCCCAGCCCCGTTCCAACTCCAGAGGAACACGCTCCCCGTAGGGACAGAAGCTGATGGTGTGCAAAGTACGTCTTGGTCTTGAGGTTGCGGATGAGGGGGCGCAGCTCGGGCTGTGACGTCTCCGGCCACCCCCCTGTACAGGAGCTGAGACTGGGAACTGTGGGGTTGTTTGCAGTGGCAGAGGGAGGGGGTAAGGGCGGTACAGTTCCCAGTCTCAGCTCCATTCTAGGGGGTGACCGGAGACGTCAGGACCAACGGGACACCGACTGCAAGCACGGAGATCCCAGAGACTCACAGCCAGCAGCAACTCTAGCCCAGCCCCACTCCAACTCCAGAGGAAACCGGGTTGCGGATGAGGGGGCGCAGCTCGGGCTGTGACGTCTCCGGCCACCCCCCTGTACAGGAGCTGAGACTGGGAACTGTACCGCCCTTACAGGTGAGCAGGAGAATGGGGTTGTTTGCAGTTGCAGAGGGAGGGGGCAAGGGCGGTACAGTTCCCAGTCTCAGCTCCTGTCCAGGGGGGTGACCGGAGACGTCAGGACCAACGGGACACTGACTGCAAGCACGGAGATCCCAGAGACTCACAGCCAGCAACAAACTCTAGCCCAGCCCCGCTCCAACTCCAGAGGAACCCGGGTTGCGGATGAGGGGGCGCAGCTCGGGCTGTGGGCGAACTGCCACTTGTCGCTGTAGCGGCGCATCGGGGCCAGGGTTCTTGTTGGTCCTGACGTCTCCGGCCATCCCCCTGGACATGAGCTGAGAGACGTCAGGACCACCTGAAGTCCGCTCCCCGATGGGCCGCTTCGGCGACAAGTGGCAGTTCGCCCACAGCCCGAGCTGCGCCCCACTCATCGGGACATCGACCCCCAGGCCCACTGCAAGCACGGAGATCCCAGAGACTCACAGCCAGCAACAACTCTAGCCCAGCCCCGCTCCAACTCCAGAGGAACCCGGGTTGCGGATGAGGGGCCGCAGCTCGGGCTGTGGGCGAACTGCCACTTGTCGCCGTAGCGGCCCATCGGGGAGCGGCTTCCTTTGGAGTTGGAGGGACAGGGAGACACAGCGGCTTTTGAGAATGGTGGGCAATCACTTCCAAAGTTCTGCCCACACAGTCAGTACACCTCTCCTACACTTGTCTCCCGCACTAAGATCATCTCGCAGAGAATGATCCCAGCCTAACCCTCCCTATTCTCTCCTATTCTGCAAGAAAAAACTACATTGAAGACTCAAACTCGCGATTGACTAACTGCTGGGATCGTGGCGCAAACTCGCGACCTTGCGGATATGAGCCGAGCACTCTACCACTACGCTAAAAATCTTCCATTCAGAAAGCCGAAAAATTCTGAATTACGAAAAGTGTCTGGTCCCAAGGCTTTCGGATAAAAGGTTGTGCACCTGTAGTAACAAATGTAATTTATATATTTAGGTCGGGTAATTGCATCAAGGCGGCAGAAGATAGTACTGTAATAAACCCTTCATGTGTGCGGATCAGATAGGATATACAGGCATTTGGATGGGCCAGAGCTGATTAAGGACAGTCAGCATGGTTTTGTATGTGGGAGGTCATGTCTCACAAATCTGATAGATTTTTTTGAAGACGTAAGCAGAAAGGTTGATGAAGGCAGAGCAGAGCTGTAGATCTTGTGTACATGGACTTTAGTTAGGTTTTCTACAAGGTGCTGCACGGTAGGCTGCTATGGAAGGTTAGATCTCATGGGATTCAAGGAGAGATAGCTGAATGGATAGCAAATTGGCTCCATGGAAGGAAGCAGAGGGTGATGGTGGAAGGTTGCTTCTCAGAATGGAGGCCTGTGACTAGTGGTGTGCCACAGGGTTTGGTGGTGGGCCCGTTATTGTTTGTCATCTACATCAATGATTTGAATAGAATGGAATAGAATACGTTTATTGTCGTTGCACAATATTGTGCAACAAAATTCCTTTGCATCTCCTTCGGTTTAAAAAGAACAAAACACAACAGTCATTGACTCACATATACACAAAATCAGTAAAGAAAATAATAAATAGGTATTCAAAATATTTTAAAATATTGCACATTATCTTGCACTCCGAATTATGGATGAGAACATACAGGGCAAGATTAGCAAGTTTGCTGATGATATGAAAGTTAGTGGTTTTTCAGATAGTGAAGATGGTTGTGAACGATTGCAGCAGGATCTGGATCGATTGGCCAGGTGGGCGGAGGAATGGTTGATGGAATTTAATACAGAGAAGTGTCAGGTGTTGCATTTTGGGACTTCGAACAAGGGCAGGACCTACACAGTAAATGGTAGGCCTCTGGGTAGTGTTGTAGAGCAGAGGGATCTAGGAGTTCCATGAAGGTCGAGCAGCAGATAGATAAGGTGGTTAAAATGGCTTTTGGCACTTTGGCCATCAGTCAGAGTATTGAATATAGAAGTTGGGAGGTCGTGTTGCAGTTGTATAAGATGTTGGTGAGACCGCATTTAGAATATTGTGTTCAGTTCTGGGCACCATGTTATAGGAAAGCTTGAAAGGGTTCAGAAAAGATTTACGAGGATGTTGCCAGGACTAGAGGGTGTGAGCTGTAGGGAGACGTTGAGTAGGCTGGGTCCCTATTCCATGGAGCGTAGGAGGATGAGGGGAGATCTTAATATAGAGGTATACAAAATAATGAGAGGAATAGATCGGATAGATGCACAGAGTCTTTTACCCAGAGTAGGGAAATCGAGGACCAGAGGACATAGGTTCAAGGTGAAGTGGAAAAGATTTAATAGGAATCCGAGAGGTAACTTTTTCACACAGAGGGTGGTGGGTCGATGGAACAAGCTGCCAGAAGAGGTAATTGAGGCTGGGACTATCCCATCTTTTATGAAACAGTTGGACAGGTACATGGACAGGACAGGTTTGGAAGGTTATGGACCAAGCGCACGCAAGTGGGACTAGGGTAGCTGGGACATTATTGTGTGGGCGAGTTGGGCCGAAGGGCCTGATTCCACACTGTATTAATCAATGACTATGACTCAATGACACATAGTCTGAGATAATAAAAGGTTTACTAAATATCTTGCTTTTTTAGGGTATTCCAATGATATGGCATTCTTAAAACCGTCACTCTACCCCAATTGCACAATTGACTTACCTTGACCCCAGATCATTATATGGAATGCTTGATCATCTGATCAGTCTGGCTCTTTGAGATAGTGTAATATAGAATAAAAACAGGCACTTCAGCCCAACTTGCCCATGCCAATGAAGATAGAGTTAGTTTTGTTTATTGTCACATGTACCGAGGTAGAGGGAAAAGCTTTTGTTGCATGCTATCCAGTCAGCAGAAAGACATACAATTACATGATTACAATCAAGCCATTTACAGTGTCTAGATACATAATAAGGAAGTAACATTTAGTGCAAGGTAAAGCCAGCAAGGATAGTCCAAGGGTCACCATTGACAATAGACAATAGGTGCAAGAGTAGGCCATTCAGCCCTTCGAGCCAGCACCATTCAATGTGATCATGGCCGATCATCCATAATTAGTACCCCGTTCCTGCCTTTGCTCCATATCCCTTAACTCCGCTATCCCTAAGAGCTCTATCTAACTCCCTCTTGAAAGCATCCACAGAACCAGCCTCCTCTGAGGCAGACTCACAACTCTGTGTGAAAAAATGTTTCCTCATCTCCATTCTAAATGGCTTACCCCTTATTCTTAAACTATGGCCCCTGGTTCTGGACTCCCCCAACATTGGGAACATATTTCCTGCCTCTAGCGTGTCCAAACCCTTAATAATCTTATATGTTTTAATAAGATCCTTCTCATCCTTCTAAATTCCAGAGTATACAAGCCCAGGGGCTCCAATCTATCAACATATGACAGTCCCGCCATCCCAGAAATTAACCTCGTGAACCTACACTGCATTCCCTCAATAGCAAGAATGTTCTTCCTCAAGTTTGGAGACCAAAACTGCACACAATACTCCAGGTGTAGTCTCACTAGGGCTCTGTACAACTGCAGGAGAACCTCTTTTTCCTATACTCAACTACTCTTGTTATGAAGGCCAACATGCCATTCGCTTTCTTCACTGCCAGCTGTACCTCAATGCTTACTTTCAGTGACTGATGAACAAGGACCCCCAGATTCCATTGTACTTCCCCTTTTACCAATTTGACACCATTTAGATATTAATATGCCTTCCTGTTTTTGCCACCAAAGTGAATAATCTCACATTTATCCACATTAAACGGTATCTGCCATGCATCAGCCCCCTCACACAACCTGTCCAAGTCTCCCTGCATTCTCATAGCATCCTCCTCAAAGTTCACACTGCCACCCAGCTTTGTGTCATCTGCAAATTTGCTAATGTTACTTTTTATCCCTTCATCCAACTCATTAATATACATTGTAAATAGCTGCTGTCCCAGCACCGAGCCTTGCGGTACTCCACTAGTCACTGTCTGAAAGGGACTCGTTAATTCCTACCCTTTGTTTACTGTCTGCCAACCAATTTTCTATCCATGTCAGCACCCTACCGCCAATATCATGTGCTCTAATTTTGCCCACTAATCTCCTATGTGGGACCTTATCAAATGAGGTAGATAGTATTTCAGGACTGCTCTCTGGTTGTGGTAGGATGATTCAGTTGCCCGACAATAGCTGGGAAGAAGCTGTCCCTGAATCTGGAGGTGTGCATTTTCACACTTCTATACCTTTTGCCTGATGGGAGAGGAGAGAAGAGGGAGTGGCCAAGGTGCAACTCATGCTTGATTATGCTGCTGGCCTTGCCGAGGCAGTGTGAGGTATAAATGGAGTCAATGGAAGGGAGGTTGCTTTGTGAGATAGTCTGGGCTGCGTCCACAATTCACTGCAATATCTTGTGGTCAAGGGTCAAGTGTGTTTTATTGTCATATATCCCAGATACAACAATGACATTCTTACTTGCTGCAGCACAACAGAATATATATACCATCATATACCAAAAGTTGTTCCACATTCTGTGGAACCTGTTTCTAACAAATATCTACTGATCTATTGAAAATTCAACTGATCCTGTATCAGCAGGAAGGGAGGATTGTGAGGTTAGTGTTCCAGATTTTAGTTATTGCTTTTTCTGATTTCATCCCAATAGGCTTTAATCTAATTTAAGACATGCCCTGTTTCTGTATCTACCTACTAGATAAATCGTTGCCCTACATATACCTTATTGTATGCATTTCTCTTTTAAATTCCTCAATTGAATCAGATCTTAACTCATTTAATCACAAAGGATTATTATTTTTAAAAACCTCATCCAGCACTCCTCAAAACCCTTTAAGCCCAACTTCAATTTTATTCAACTGTGCTGAAGCCAAAATATCCTTTCTGGTGTGCATTGCTGAAAACTGAATGTAGCTCTCCTGGTGTTTGAGCAAGGCTCTTTACAATAGAAACATCCATTTCTCATTTCTGCATTTAAGCTCCTTGGAGTTAAACCAATTCTCCTGGCCTGTTTCCTTTTTGTGCACAATTTCCAAATTAATTTATTCTTTCTCAGTTCTTTTTCTAACCTCCAAGACTTCACTTTAAATAATCTTGGCAATACTTAATAATGAGAGGTGAATTCACATGGTATGAAACAAACCCCAGCTTCTACAGTGAAATCTGCCTGGAGATGAAGCAGAGGTGACACATGACAGACATCATGAGTCTCCAAAGTTTAACCTGAAAAACACTACATGATTCTGAATTTTTGGACACTGCTCTTTTAAGCCGTCTCAGACATTTTGTCTCTTTGGCTTTTCAGAACTGCTGGAATACAGCTTTAAGGTCAAATATTTTAGAAGGTTGCAACATGATCTTACCAATGAATATTGATCTTGGCAATTATAGCATTGAAATTATTTGCTTTTGAATAACTAAAAACAGATTTCCCTACTTAATGCTGAGAAAGCAAAGTTCTTTGGACACAGGTGAGGGGATTTATGAAAGCTTGCAGGGTTAACCCTTTTTCCATTTTCTACCCATTACAGAATGTTAGCTAAAACAGCGCTGTTATTACCTCAGAGTCTATGCCAATATCCTCACCGTGACCCCCTTTACACAAATGCTTCAGGACATTTCGCCTTGCTTCCGAGGATATTTCTGACTAACACTTGCTCCAGTCAATGTTCCTCAACTGCAACAATGACTTCTATTTTAATAGAACCGCATACCTCTGCTTCCTGAGAACATTAAGGAGCTTTGGTATGTCAAAGAGGATTGTCTTGAACTTCTACAGGCATACAGTAGAGAGCATATTGACTGGTTGCAGCACGGCCTGGTTCGGCAACTTGAACGTCCAGGAGCGAAAAAGACTGTAAAAACTTGTGGAACACTGCCCAGTTCATCACTGGCTCTGACCTCCCCACAATCGAAGGGATTTATCAGAGTTGCTGCCTCAAAAGGGAAGCCAGCATCATCAGAGACCCACACCATCCTGGCCACGTTCTCATTTCACCCCTGCCATCGGGAAGAAGGTATAGGAGCATGAAAACTGCAACGGTTCAGGAACAGCTTCTTCCCTACAGCCACCAGGCTATTAAACATCACAACCTCAAATAAACACTGACTCTCTCGTTTATCATGTTGTTTACAGTGTACTATGTTTACATATTCTGTTGTGCTGCAGCAAGTAAGAATTTCATTGTTCTATCTGGGGCACATAACAATAAAACACTCTTAACTCTTGATCTAAGCTCCAAGTCCTCCATTCTGTTCCTGCCATTTCACAATTCAGCTCAACTCAATTCCACCAAAGAATTCAATTTGCAGCTTCATCACTGTGTTTAGCCTTCACTTGGCCAATATTAAGCTTGTTCCAAGGGATAATAACAGTCAGTGTTGTCCCTTTAGATGGGATGACACAGTATGCCCGTCAAAGAATACTGAATGGAATAAAAGAAACTGCAGCAAAGGGAAGGAATGAACAGAACAGAAGGCATGTCTATGATAGGGTGCAGACCAACCAGTCCTTTAAAATAAAAACAGCATTTGAAGACAGAAGAGAAGAGGGGAAGGGGGAGACAAGGTAAAAACAACCTGAAACGTCACCCATTCCTTCTCTCCAGAGATGCTGCCTGGCCCGCTGAGTTACTCCAGCATTTTGTGTCTCTCTTCGAGGTAAAAATAATGATTCCATTTAATGATTGAAAGGGAATATTGGGCCATAAGGGCAGAAAGTACCTAGCTGGATGATAAAGTAGCATTCCCCGGCTGTAAAGTGGTGGGCCTTGCAGACTGAAGAAGGTACTTGTCCAATCTGCATTGCGTTTCTCTAACGTAGAGGAGATGACGTCATGAGCAATTCACAAAATTGGAAGTGCAAGTGCACCGCTAGTTCATCTTGAAGAATTATTTGATGGCTCAGAAGAAGAGACAAGTGTAGGCATCGTTTCTCCTGTGGTTGCAGAGGAAAATGTGATGGGACAGGGAGTGATGTGGAGATGAAAACAAGGAACAGGAAATTATGAACAGTCTCGTCAGTGTGTTGAAAATGGGAGGTCTAGGGAAGATATTTCTCCTTGTAGAAATTATGGGGGATGATGCATTGAATGTGGATACAGGTGCACAACCTTTTATCCGAAGATCCAAATAACGAAAAGCTCTGAATAGCGGACATTTTTTCAGTCCTTCGAAGAAAGGGGAACTAAATCCCCATTCATAAAAGAGGTGACTGTATATTGCGCGGGAGGGTTAATAATTGACAATCTGCTGCTGCCTGCCCGCTGAGTTAAAAAGTTCCCACGGTAGACTCACGATACACAGTGTATCGTGAGTCTTGCGTGGGAACGTTTTAACTCAGCTGGCAGGCAGCAGCAGATTGTCGCTCCCTTCAGTTTCACCCCACCTGCACCCGTCTGCTTCCTGGCCATGTGTGTGACCCCTTCCCTCCCCTCTCCAGTTCCCCGCCCATTGCACCAGCGCTTCCTGTCGGCGATGCCAGCATACAATGCCAGTCACCGGAGACGTCAGGACCAACGGGACACCGACCCCCAGGCCCACTGCAAGCACGGAGATCCCAGATCAGCAACTTCAGCCCAGCCCCGCTCCAACTCCAGAGGAACACATAGGGGCAGAAGCTGATGGTGTGCAAGGTACGTCTTGTTCTTGGGGTGGCGCAGCTCGGGCTGTGGGCGAACTGCCACTTGTCGCCGTAGTGGCCTATCGGGGAGCGGATTCCTCTGGAGTTGGAGGGACAGGGAGACACAGCGGCTTTTGAGAATGGTGGACAATCACTTCCAAAGTTCTGCCCACACAGTCAGTACACCTCTCCTATACTTGTCTCCCGCACTAAGATCATCTCGCAGAGAATGATCCCAGCATAAACTCCCTATTCTCTCCTATGCAGGTGAGCAAGAAAAAACTTGTTTGCAGACTGCAGAGGGAGGGGGCAAGTAACGGTACAGTTCACAGTCTCAGCTCCTGCGAACTTGCGGGTGGAGCCGAGCACTCAGGACCAACTGAGCCAGCCGTTAATACCGACTGCTAAAAAATCTTCGGAGATCCGAAAGACGAAACAGCCACGAAAAGCAACTGGTCTAGCTTTCCAGCCCCGCACCTTCCAAGTAAAATGGAAGGAAGGTCAAGGTGAACCCTCTTGCTAGTAAGAGAGGAGATAGGAGAGAAATACAAGAAATAAAGGTGTTGTAGTTAAGAACCTTTCTGAGGTGCAAACGTGCTGTTTTTGCCTGTTTAAATTATTGTATAATCTGTGGTACGTTCCTAACATTCACTGTTTTTCAAATAACCTGAGGCTATTAAAAAAATGATCACGCTCAGATTATACAAAAGCATGAATCCAGTATATGTTGCCAATTGAGAAATAAAGTTAATTTAAACATGATAGCTTTAAAATGGATCCTTTGCTGATCCATTTGTTAGCCAGATGCAAAAATACATTTTCCTCAATTATGATATAAACTTGCTAGAAATATATAATCGGGCATAGGTTTAAGGGGATAGAGGAAAAAATTGGTAGAAATTGGAGGGGTAACCTTTTCCACATAGAGGATGGTGGGTATTTGGAACGAGCTGTCAAAGAAGTAGGTGAGACAGATACTATAACAATATTTAAAAGTCATTTGCATGAACAGGAACATTTTAGAGGAAAACTAGACCAAGTGGGACCCGTTGGGCCCCATCCCCCAACGCAATAATCCAGCACTCACCCGTTCCCCCAACGCAACCCGTTTCCACCACTAACCCGTTCCTCCAATGTAACCTGTTCCCCCAAAGCAATATTCCACCACTCACCCATAGCCCCCATGAAAGGCCTGGTGCCCCAAAGCAACCTGTTCGCAACACGAGATAGTTGCAAATTCCAGATTTCCCATTGTGTTTGCGTTATCAGACAGCGTTACATCTTCGTGTCCGCTTGAATGCAAGAGACGGGAGAGCAAAGCGCATTCAGCAGACGAGCCTGAATTACCCTCCAAACTTCCCTCTACGTTTCATGTGCAACTTCATTTGTACAGTTTTACAGATGTTTTTATTTGTCGAGAGCCGCTTTATTTTGGTAACGAGGCAGATTTAATAAAAGGTAGACACAAAAGGCTGGAGTAACTCAGCGGGACAGGCAGCTTCTCTGGAGGCACCCATTCCTTCTCTCCGGAGATCCCGCTGAGTTATTCCAGCACTTTGTGTCTATCTTCGATTTAAACCAGCATCTGCAGTTCATTCCGACACACTAAATAAAACGTCCACCCCCCCTCCCCCTCCCCCCCCTGCAGATCCTGGTTTAAACCAAATATAGGCACAAAATGCAGGAGTAACGCAGCGGGACAGGCAGCATCTCTGGCGAGAAGGAATAGCTCCAGAGATGCCGACTGGCTCACTGAGTTACTCCAGCTTTGTGTGCCTATCTTGCGTAAATAAAACGATTGTTTGAATCTTCGGAAATAACTAGTCTCAATTTGAATTTGAAGAAATGCTGGACATTGGTTGAGGTAATTGTGCAAGTCACACAATGTGTTTCACGTCATATTCATTGCCCATAATTCAAGGATTTATACCCCAGAATTAATATACATGGTTGAATGAATCCGTAGTTTCTATGTGTTCCGCCAATAAAGATTAAAACTGATCCGTGCCCTTCCCTTGGAGTTAGTAATACTAAAAGCCATGCTGTGCTAAGGCAACGGGTGCCCATTTGAACTGCATTTGTTCAAGGTCTGGCATCAATCATTGAAAGGCATCACTCATTGAAAATGAATTGTTAGATCACTGTAAGATTTTCCATTAAGATATGACTAATCTTCAACATTTCACTTCGGCACTCAGGCCAAACCCACAAGTTACGCACGAGTCACTACGGTAAACTCATGGGCTACTACGGTATTACAACGAGTTTAAAATTTTCACATTTTTCCTTCAAGAGTAAATTTGACTCGTGGAAAATTTCAACATGTTGAAAAATGTTCACGAGTTAACCAGTTTCCCGAGTACCTGCCGTTAGCGTTACGAGTCGCTAAGTAACGTCCACGAGTTCCGACGTTCCCGCTACGTTAATTCTACATGATTACCACAAGTTTGATCTGTTTTTAACTCGGGATCACTCGTGGGTGGACTCGCACCGTGAGACAGGGGTTTTAGGCTGGCAGATTTTTTTGTGTCATCATAACTGCCTAACTGCCAGTGCAGATTTGAAGAAATCCAACTTTTAAATGTGACTTTAAAACTTTTAAATCTCCCCCACTACATCCCTCTCCTTACACCAATGTAAAAACACTCTCATAGCTTGTGTATTGGCAGCTGAGATCACGTTGATTTTCGGTTAATGTTCACAACAGATTGTGTAAATGAGATCCCATTGTGATTGGAGGACTGTGAGATGCCACTGTGACATCATGACTGGAAGCTGCTGGAAAAGTCTCACTCTCACAGTCAGTTATTATTCCCAAAGTCGGCTTTTTTAAACCTCTAAATATCAATAACGTGAAATGTAACAAAATCTGAAGGAAGCTTGACGGGGAAAAGTGGAGTAAGGTTCTGCAATATTTTTTTATACAAGCATGGCATTTTCAAAGATCACAAAGTCATTTAGGGCCTGGAGAGTTAAATGTACAACTAATACATTATTTTACTAAATGCATCAAATGATTGTTGATCAGTTGAATGAGCCTTGATCACTTTATCGCCGAGAATATTTCTTATGCCAAATTTCTATTTACTCAAAATCTAGGCTGACATAATAATTTGAGCAGAAAGAAGTCTTTTAACTTTTGTCAATTTTTTCAAAAACAAGAATCAGTCTTCAAAGAGATGTATAATTATGCATCAGTTTCTTCATCTTACTGCTTCCACTTTGTGAAATACAATATCATTTATACCAGCATGAAAGAGCACCAAAAGACATTTACGGGAAGTAGAATAATGTACAATCAATTTTAAAGTAATTTGCAATGCGTTAACAGCAGATTGTGAAGAAAGTTATGATCAAGTGGAAAATAAATTAAATCCTAAATCAGGACTGGAATATAGACATAATGATGAAAAACATAATTCAGAATGGTTGAGTAATTGCTGGAATGACACGTGTACATCTTTAAGGAATGCATTTAGTCCAAGATTTTGGAATTTTTACACATTTTTCTTCATTTAAAATAATCAGTCATCATGGTTTTCTTAAATATAGACAGCCATTTGCAAGACGTGGAGTTGGTGGGTTAAAGAAAGGACAACGCTGAGAACAGGAACAAAGAGATAAGGATATAAAGAAGAGGTTGAATAAACAGGACTAAAGAGGCAGGGACTAAAGAAACCAAGATATGCAATAAACAATATTGAAATGAAGGAAAGAGGAAGAAAAAGGTGAAAATTAAAGGACAGAGGAGGATAAAGTAGAAATGGAGAAGAGGAGAGGGTGAGGAAAGTTAGATATTTTATAGACAAAGAATGATAAAATATAAAGGTTAGGAGGGATGATGAGAAAGATGAGGGGTGAGATGAAAAGTGGTTACAAAATTGGAGAAAGATCAAAGGGTGGAAGTGGTTGGTGGGCTGTTGGAATCTGACGTTGATGAAGCATGATGTGGGGGAAGAAAGACTAATTCCCACCATCTTCATTGCCTTGGGGATTTTGTGATTTTTCATGTCATCATTTTAGTAGCTCTGAGAAAAATACGATGTCATGGGCATTCTTTACCTGTTTGTTGAGTGGACCTTGCAGATGTGCTGCTAGTTCTCCAAAGAACAGAGGATCTACAGTTGGCTGAAGAATGAAAGCACCTGCTGACCACATACCTGTTGGGAGTCCAGAACCAGGGGCCTACTGTTTAAGAATAAGGAATAAGCCATTTAGAACAAAGACGAGGAACACTTTTTCTCACAGAGAGTGGTGAGCCTGTGGAATTTTCTGCCTCAGAGGGCGGTGGAGGCAGGTTCTCTGCATGCTTCAAGAGAGAGCTAGATAGGGCTCTTAAAAATAGCGGAGTCAGGGGAAATGGGGAGAAGGCAGGAACGGGGTACTGATTGTGGATGATCAGCCATGATCACATTGAATGGCGGTGCTGGCACGAAGGGCCAAATGGCCTACTCCTGCACCTATTGTCTATTGTCTATAATAATCTTTCAAAGAATGTTTTGCTAAGTATATTGTGGCAACATTTTCCATTAAAAAAACTCAACCTACTATCAAATTATTCTGCAGTACATTCAAGTACAACAAAGAGTACATTTCCTCCCTGTAGAAATCAGCAACAAATCAGCTGTGAGAAACTGTCTGAAGAAGGGGTCGAGGGTCTTGAACAAAAACATCACCGATTGCTTTTCTTCAGATGCTGCCTGACCCGCTGAATTACTCCAGCTTTTTGTGTCTATCTTTTGTGAGAAAAGCAACCTTTATAGCAAACCAAATACTGCTTTAAGTGAAGTTGAAAACAAAAAATTGATGTATAAAAAACAGCATTGCTAACATTCATTATGGATTTTAAGGTTTTGATGTGTAAACAGATTATCGTCTTACATGTATTGGGGTTGGAGGTGGGTCAGCTATGGCTGTATTAAACATTGTCCAGGACTGAAAAATTAGATTAGCACTGCTTCTAGGGAACACTATTCCAAAATAAATTCCAAAAATCGACTATTACCAAGTATGTCTTAAGTTATTTTTTTTCTCATAGATGTAGGTTGTTTGCCAAGTGGTTATAAAGCATGTTCATGTACTTCTCCATTCTGTGTGGCATTCCTTCCACATATAACTCTATCTATCCCACTCCAATACTCCCATAAAACTGTAACTGCAACAGATACTCATAGAGAGCTATTAGTAATTAAAGTGAATTACAACTCAGAACTTAAAACATCATTAATTCCTCTTCCCCCACCCCACTCCATGAACGTTTAACATTCCAGACTATGAAAGTAATTTGTTAATCTTCAAAAATATTAAAACCAATGCATAATGCATTTTTGTAATCCCATTGGTATGCTTGAAGTAAATGCATACTTTAAAATTGGTCTTGCATTTTCTTTGTGAATTATTTTAAATGCCATTGTATTGACCTGGAGGTGGTGTGGTGGGTAAGCAGACTTTTGATGTAGGTGGGGGCAAGCCCGTTAAGGGCTTTGTAAACATAAAGAAGGATCTTGAAATTTATTCGGAACCGCACAGAGGCCAGAATCGGTGTCCCTTTTGCGGGTGCCCGTCAGGAGTCTCACTGCGGCGTTTTGGTCCAGTTGCAGGAAGGACAGGGAAGATTGGCTGATGCCAGTGTAAATGGAGTTGCAGTAATCTAGGCGGGAGGAGATAAATGTGTGGATGATTTTTTCGAGGTCGTCAAACTGGAGGAATTGTTTTATTTTAGCTATCGTCCGAAGCTGGAAGAAGTTAGCTTTTACCACGGCATTGACTTGTTTGTCAAATTTCAACGCTGAGTCAAATATCACGCCAATGTTTTTGACGTGAGGTTTAAGTAATGGGGTATGTATGCTTGGCTGCAGAATGGTGCCCAAAAATGTGCCCACTTGGATGCGTGTTTTAATGACGCTGATGATTGTTTGCTGTACCGTCCAATTAAGTCAGCTGCTGATGAAGATTAACAATCAACAACAATCAGTTTTATTCGTCACATTGCACATAAAGTGCAAGTGAAATGAATTTGCCAGCAGCGGTACAATGATAAAGAACACACAATACACAATAAAAATTTAACACAAACATCCACCACAGCATTCATCACTGTGGTGGAAGGCACAAAATTTGGCCAGTCCTCCTCCATCTCCTCCCGTGGTCGGGACCAGAGTCCAGAGTCAGTCCAGGTTCGGCTCTTCCTCACCAGAGACCGCGGCTTTAGGTTGGTGTAGGCCGCAGGCTGGCGGTCGAAGATTTAAAGATCCCGCCGCAGCCAGAAGCACCGCAGACCGCCGAGCCAGCGGTCGAAGCTCCCCTCCAGGGGTGATGGTAAGTCCACGCCGGGTCCGTGGTAGAAGTTGGCCGCGGGCCGGCGGTGGAAGCTCCTTCTTCTCCCGGGTCCCCCACGAGGGATCCCGGGCTGCGGACGCCGCGCCAGCTGGAGCTGTGCAGACTGCTGCTTCAGGCTGCTGCTGAAGCCCCGGGCGCGTCTCCGGGAAAGGCGGCCCGATCCTCGTTGTTAGGCAACGGGAGAGGCGGCCTGGAAAAAGTCGCCTCTCCGTGGAGGAGGCGACCAAAACGGTTTCCCCCTTACCCCTCCATACCACCCCGCACACAAGACACACAAAGAAACACAAAAAACATACTTTAAAACATACTAAAAGAACACAAAAACTTGAAAAAAACCGGACACGCTGCTGACAGGGCGCCGGCTTGCAGCGCCCCCACCGACCGATGCTCTCCAAAAGGATCTCGATACTATGGTTGAGTGGTCTCAACAATGGGGCATGCAGTTCAACCCTTCCAAATGTGAAACTATGCGTGTCACCAGAAAGAGGAATCCAGGCGAAACATCTTACAATATACTTGGTGCCACCCTTGAAGAATCCAAACAAACCAAGTATCTTGGCATCAAATTGCAGAATGACCTGCGTTGGAATGGTCAGACTCATCATGCAACGGTGAAAGCAACAGGTGTCCTAAACCTTCTGAGGCGCAACTTTCATCCAACTTCTGTCAAGGAGAAGCTATATTTCACCCTCGTTAGACCTCATTTGGACTACGCAGTTGCAGCATGGGACCCATACACAAATAAAAACATTTCTTCCATCGAACGTGTCCAAAAACAGGCAGCTCGATTTGTTACTAACACCTATAAGAGAGAAGCGAGTGTCACCAAACTTCTGAATTCTCTGGGGTGGAACCCTCTCCAAGACAGACTTGAAGCTCGCTGTTTGATCTGTTTTTACAAAATGTTAAATGGTCAGCTCGACATAGACTACAAGACCTACACCAAACCCAAACCAATTAGGAGCAGACGAGGGCATTCGATCCAATTTGTGATCCCAGCTACAAAGACAGATGTATACAGCAATTTGTTCTTCCCCCGCACAATTAAAGCATGGAATAATCTCCACCCAACTATAGTTACCCAACCAGATGCATCTAAATTTAAAGTAGCTCTTTCTTCCCAATAACCCTTTCTGGCTTAAGCCCTTCACCACCTCCAGTTTAAATTCCATTTGGAATATTTTGGTGGACCAAGAAACCAAGAACCAAGAACCAAGATCATGCAGCAGAGCCTAGTATCCCGTCATCTTAGATTACCTTATCACCTACTCAAGACCTCGCTTTGTCATGCCCTTTTGTCAGCTGGTGTGCAATAGTCATTCGTATTGCTTCAACCTCCACACATCAATATGAAGTTTAGTACAAGGAGAGACCCAACTGTGAAAGCTATTAACATCACAATCATAGCTCATGGACTCTGGTGTTCTGGCACCACTCTTAAGTGAAACATGACATTCAGAAGATGTCCAGCTCAAAATACAAGGTGAATACATCATCTTCTGTTGTGGGTTTACCAACCAAAATGCAGCTAGTCTGACCATTCAGACTGCAGTTGTGTGATAAAGGAATACATCTTGATTCTCTACTACAGAACAGCACACCAAAGTCACCAGCATTCCCCCGCCCCCCTGCCCAACCCCAATAGATGTAGGGCAATTAAGATTTCTAACTTGGAGATGTTCCATTCAATTCCCTCGTCCAAATCATTAATATATATTGTAAATAGCTGGGGTCCCAGCACGGAGCCTTGCGGTACCCTACTAGTCACTGCCTTGTGAAAAGGACCCGTTTTCCCCTACTCTTTGCTTCCTGTCTGCCAGCCAGTTCCCTATCCACATCAATACTGAACCATGTATTGAAACACATACCATGTGCTTTAAGCTAGTCTCTTATGTGGGACCTTGTCGAAAGCCTTCTGAAAGTCCAGATATAACACATCCACTGGTTCTCCCTTATCCACTCTACTAGTTATATTCTCGAAAAATTCTATAAGATTCGTCAGACATGATTTACCTTTCATAAATCCATGCTGACTTTGCCCAATGATTTCACTACTTTCCAAATGTGCTGCTATCCCATCTTTAATAACTGACTCTAGCAGTTTCCCCACTACCGATGTTAGACTAACTGGTCTGTAATTCCCCGTTTTCTCTCTCCCTCCCTTTTTTAAAAAGTGGGGTTACATTAGCTACCCTCCAATCCTCAGGAACTACTCCAGAATCTAAAGAGTTTTGAAAAATTATCACTAATGCATCCACTATTTCTGCAGCTACTTCCTTAAGTACTCTGGGATGCAGCCTATCTGGCCCTGGGGATTTATCGGCCTTTAATCCATTCAATTTACCTAACACCACTTCCCGGCTAACCTGGATTTCACTCAGTTCCTCCATCTCATTTGACCCCCGGTCCCCTGCTATATCCGGCAGATTTTTTATGTCTTCCTTAGTGAAGACAGAACCAAAGTAGTTATTCAATTGGTCTGCCATGTCTTTGTTCCCCATGATCAATTCATCTGTTTCTGACTGCGAGGGACCTATACTTGTTTTAACTAATCTTTTTCTCTTCACGTATCTATAAAAACCTTTGCAGTCAGTTTTTATGTTCCCTGCCAGTTTTCTTTCATAATCTATTTTCCCTTTCCTAATTAGGCCTTTGCCCTCCTCTGCTGGACTCTGAATTTCTCCCAGTCCTCTGGTAGGCAGCATTTTCTGGCTAATTTGTATACTTCATCTTTTGTTTTGATACTATCCCTTGTTATCCACGGATGCACTACCTTCCCTGATTTATTCTTTTGCCAAACCGGGATGAACAATTGTTGTAGTTCATCCATGCAGTCTTTAAATGCCTTCCATTGCATAATTATTCGTCAACCCTTTAAGAATCAATTGCCAGTTTATTTTGGCCAATTCACGTCTCATACCCTCAAAGTTACCTTTCTTTAAGTTCAGGACCCTTGTTTCTAAATTAACAATGTCACTCTCCATCCTAATGAAGAATTCAACCATATTATGGTCACTCTTGCCCAAGGGGCCACGCACAACAAGACTGCTAACTAACCCTTCCTCATTACTCAATACCCAATCTAGAATAGCCTGCTCTCTCGTTGGTTCCTCTACATGTTGGTTTAGAAAACTATCCATACATTCCAAGAAATCCTCTTCCTTAGCACCCCTGCCAATTTGATTCACCCAATCTATATGTAGATTGAAGTCACCCATTATAACTGTTTTACCTTTGTTGCACGCATTTCTAATTTGCTGTTTGATGCCATCCCCAACTCCACTACTGCTGTTAGGTGGCCTGTAAACAACTCCCACTAGCGTTTTCTGCCCCTTAGTGTTTCGCAGCTCTACCCATATCGATTCCACATCCTCCAAGCTAATGTCCTTCGTTTCTATTGCGTTAATCTCCTCTCTAACCAGCAACACTACACTACCCCACCTCCTTTTCCTTTCTGTCTATCCCTCCTGAATATTGAATATCCCTGGATGTTCAGCTCCCAGCCTTGGTCACCCTGGAGCCATGTCTCCGTGATCCCAACTATATCATAGTCATTAATAGCTATCTGCACATTTAACTCATCCACCTTATTAAGAATGCTCCTTGCATTGAGACACAAAGCCTTCAGGCTTGTTTTTACAACACTCTTATCCCTTATCCAATTATGTTGAAAAGTGGCCCTTTTTGAATTTTGCCCTAGATTTGTCTGCCTGCCACTTTTACTTTTCACTTTGCTACCTATTGCTTCTACCCTCATTTTACACCCCTCTATCCCTCCGCTCACACATTTAAGAAACCCTTTCCCTTTAACTCCATCCTCGACTATCCCATTTGACACCCCACCACCATTATTCAGTTTAAAACTACCCGTGTAGCAGTGGCAAACCTGCCTGCCAGAATGCTGGTCCCCCACCTGTTAAGATGCAACCCGTCCCTTTTGTACAGTTCCCCCTTACTCCAAAACAGATCCCAGTGATCTAAGAATCTAAACCCCTGCCCCGTGCACCAGTTCCTCAGCCACACATTCAGGTCCTGTATCTCCCTGTTGCTGCTCTCGCCAGCACGTCATGTTGGAACTAACAGTGCCGTGGGAGGACTGTTTGGAGGAGGCCCATGAGAGAATGTTGACCAAGTATGAAGATCTGGTCATAGACTACCATAAGCAGGGCTGGAAGGCAAGGTGTATGCCCATCGAGGTTGGCTGCAGAGGTTTTGCAGGGCAATCGCTCTACAAAGGGTGCACTGGGCATCAACGGAGTGGCGAGGAGAAGAGCCATCAAGAACACCAGAGAGGCAGTGGAGAAGGCCTCGAGATAGCTCTGGATCAGGAGAGAAGGTCCATGGGGAGGAGCGAATGCCACCTGAATACAAGTCGTGGTCTGATCAACCACGGCTGGGTCGCCTGGGCAAGGGTGTCTGATGTTGAAAGACCCAAAACACCCAATGACCTCAGGTTACATCACTGATGATGTGTTCAGGAGCGTCAATAGATGTTTTTTTATTAACCACATTCAAGAAAGGACACATCTGACTGCAGTTACTACAGAGATCTCTCTTTTGTCTGCCAAAGGGAATACCACAGCCCGGGTCTTCCTTATCCACTGTCTTCTAGTATGTGAAGTGCTTGTGCATTTTGCTTGAGCAGCTAACACCCCAGCTATATGAATATTGACTTCTCTAACTTCAAGTCTCGCTGGCCCTCCACTCCGCACTGGACCACTTGGCCAACAAAAACTCACATGTCAGGCTGTTATTCATTGACTACAGCTCGGCATTTAATACAATCATCCCCTCCAAGCTGGTTACCAAACTCGCAGAACTGGGTCTCTGCGCATCCCTCTGCAGCTGGATCCTCGACTTCCTCATCCACAGACCACAGTCTGTTCGTATTGGTGGAAATGTGTCAGCCTCGATAACAATCAGCACGGGAGCACCTCAAGGCTGCGTGCTCAGCCCCCTGCTGTACTCCCTCTATACCCATGACCGCGTAGCCAACCACAGTGCGAACTCCATCATCAAGTTCGCTGACGGCACCACTGTTGTGGGACGTATCACTGATGGGGATGAGTCAGAATACAGAAGGGAGATCGAGCAACTGTCCATATGGTGCCAGCACAATAACCTGGCCCTCAACATCAGCAAAACCAAGGAACTGATTGTGGACTTAGGAAGGAGTAGGAGGGGGACCCACAGCCCCATTTATATCAATGGGTCGAAGGTTGAAAGGGTCAAGAACTTCAAATTCCTGGGCGTGCACATCTCTGAAGATCTTTCCTGGTCCGAGAACACTAACGCAATTATCAAAAAAGCTCATCAGCGCCTCTACTTCCTGAGAAGATTACGGAGAGTCGGTTTGTCAAGGAAGACTCTCTCTAACTTCTCCAGGTGCACAGCATGCTGACCGGTTGCATCGTGGCTTGGTTCGGCAATTTGAGCGCCCTGGAGAGGAAAAGACTACAAAAAGTAGTAAACACTGCCCAGTCCATCATCGGCTCTGACCTTCCTTCCATCGAGGGGATTTATCGCAGTTGCTGCCTCAAAAAGGCTGGCAGTATTTATTCATGTGTGTATATATTTATAACATGGTATATGGACACATTTATCTGTTTTGTAGTAAATGCCTACTATTTTCTGTGTGCTTAAGCAAAGCAAGAATTTCATTGCCCTGACACATGACAATAAACTCACTTGAACTTGAACTTGAAGTAACCCTCACTTTCCCTCTCTCTCCATCCCTCCCCCTTCCTAGTTCTCCGACCAATCTGCCTGTCCCCGATTAAATTGTATTTGTGCGCTTCGTTGTCACCTTCTCCTAGGCCAACAATGATCTATTCCACATGTTCCATGATCTGCATCCCCTTTGATGTCTCATTTTCACACCTTACTTCCTTATCTCTGTGTCTCCCTCTCCCCTGACTCTCAGACTGAAGAAGGGTCTCGACCCAAAACGTCACCCATTCCTTCTATCCAGAAATGCTGCTAGTACTTTTGGAGTCTATCTTTTATGAAAAGCTGCTTTCTGAATCACAATGTTGCATAGTTTGTTGTAGTGCTGTAAACCTGTCTGATTCCATCGAAGACCATGCAATGTTTTAACAAGGGAAAGAATGAGATCCAGATGATTTGCATTCCTTTGAGGAAAGTATCAAACTCCTGCATACATTATCTATTGATTCTAACTATCAAGCTAGAAATGTTACCATTTACCACAATACATTCCAATTTCATTAGAAATAATTTATAAAGCATTTTTTGAACAAGAACTTCTGAAGTTTGTGATTTTCCTTTCAGGGCCTCCACAAGTCTGGAAGATGAATACAAGATGCAATTTCATCCCTTCAGTGCAATTATGATTTTTTCCAATTGATTTGCAGCCTTGACTAATTCTTTAGCTACCGATCTCAAGTTTCCCAACAGCCAAGCAAAATTTTAAAAGACATTAAAAGAGCCCCAAGACCACATAAACATTCCCAAATCAGGATGAAGATTCTCATTAATAAATAATAATGATGATGTTGTGGGAAGTATCAAAACACACACAGCAACATGTTCTGTATGACAGTGTGTGAATTTGCAATGTTTGCTGGGCACTGCTTATTGTAAAATACAATTATTTTGAAATTTAACATAAATCTCACCATGTGTCAGTTATATTAAGCATAATAATTTTCTTGTATCCAATATACACTTACAGCAGCAATCACTGGTGAAACAAAACAATGAAATACAGTAAATTCTTGTTACAACGGACCACGTGGGGGGGAAGGAACTAGTGTTTGTCATTGTCTATTGTACGCTATAACCAAGTAAGTATTATCATTGTATGTAGTTGAAACAAATATCTGCGGATGGTAGTTAATGCACAAAACGACACAAAGTGCTGGAGTGTCTCAGCAGGTCAGACAGTATCTGTGGAGAACATGGATAGGTAACATCAAGACCTTTATACTGATTCAAAGTGATTCAGTCTGCTGAGGTACTTCAGCACTTTGTTTTGCTTCACCTTAAAACTAGGCATCAATGCCGCTGGTCTGCACCAGCAAGGCCTTCTTCACTCACTGGACAGTCCAATTGACGCTGCTGTTGTTGCGGCTCGTGTTGTAGCCCATGGCCCTTGTGTCTCTTTCTTCAAGCTGCCGCATCAGACAGGACATGCTTGCTTACTGTGGGGCTCCTTCCCCTCACACCAGCTGCCGCTTCTTCCTGTCGGCCTTCGCTTTGCTCTGCTCTGCTTCCTCCTCCTCCGCCGACATCTTCCAACGTGGAGCATGTTGGCGACTCCGGGGCAGAAGGAGGGGGTGTCAGCAATGGTGGAGGCAGGAATGGCAGAGTATAGACAGTGTGATGTGAGGAAAAAGAGGTAACATTGGGGCGAGGAGAGGGGACAAAGCAATGGGAGAAGGAGGAAGCGGCGGTGGTGGAGCAGGAAATGCAATGGCCTGCACGATGAAGTGGTAGCTGGTGAGAGAGGAGGGAGCCCAAAGTGACCGTGCATTTCCTGTTTGGTGGTGCCAGCTACAGTTTGAGCCGCAACAACAGCCACGTCAACTGGACCATATGATAGGTGAAGAAGGGCTTGCCGGAGCCCCTTGCGAGCTGGGGGTTGCGTTGGAAGCCGTGGCTGTAAGTGGCCGGCTAAGCGGTGTGAGCCTGAGGTTGCGTCGGCAGGTCTATCCGCTATAATCAAAATCTATTATACAAGGGTCCATTAAAACAAGAGTTTTGGATTGCTGCATTTTCATTCAAGTAACAAATTAATTCAGTGTTTTTTTGGTGGGGTGGGACAAATCTGGTGCACAAGACCTTTCAACTACCTTTGCTAAAGATTAAAAAATTAAACAAAATAGCTCTATAATATTTATCCAACAAATACCAATTTACCTTGTTGTGGTCATATTTGTACTGTATTTTGAGTGTTTCCATTGCTCTGATCATAGCCTGCATGGCAGTGAAGATATTCTGATAGACCAGCTTTGTGAAACCTCGTTTGTCCTCCTCGGAATACCCTGTACCATGGATGATTCGCATCTGTTTGATGAATGTGCTTTTGCCACTTTCTCCGGTGCCTGGGAAAACAAACCAAAGCAGCACAGAGTAAACAAATTTTATTTCTACTCAGCAAATCCCAACAGCAATTATACCAAATCAAATAACATTGAAGTCACCACTGCAATGACAGTTCTTTTAACTGAATACATTATTGAAATAAGCAAGTCTCTAACATGCTTTTATTTTGCTAATCAGTTTTGGATTTTGTATGCCTATAATGTATTAACTTTTACTTCAAATATAATTTAACTGAAATTCAATCAAAGCATTTTCTGGGATTCAGCACATACTTCAGAGAGTCTGTGATTTTCTTCATACGCTTTCAAGAGCCTGGCGCACTAACACGCCATTACAAATTAAAAACCAATTCTTGCAATTGAGCAATAATCCTGAGACAAGCAATGACGTTCGTCCTTAACTTTTGATTTCTGTTGATCTTTTTATCAGTTATATCCCAATATTATTTAAAAATAATAATTAAATTAATGTCCTTGTGGGAAAACGCTGCAGTGGATGTAACATTTCAATCATGGTGCCTATAAAACACTTACTCCTTTTGATATTGTTCCTGAAATGAATCTTTGCACTTATTATTCATAAAAGATGGTGGCAGATAACCTACATCACCAAATTGTTTTGTGTCCTAGAACAGTAAAACGCCTCATCAGAATATCTTCACTGCCATGCAGGCTATGATCAGAGCAATGGAAACACTCAAAATACAGTACAAATATGTGTGAGCCTGGGGTTCATACAGTACAGTACAAATATGGACATCATTTGGTCCATATTCCTTCAACTTCTATACTCAATGCTCTGTTTTATAAAGGCCAGCTTGTGGTAAATGCCACTCATCAGTGATAAATGTCACTCCTCAGATGCTAATCTTTTTCATTACTTTGTATTGTGCCCCAAACTCACCTCTTTCTGGTCTGATATATTTAAGAATATCTCAGACATTCTTAACATCCCATTAAATTCAGAGCCTTTATGAATCATCTTTGGGGTATCTGAAACATCAAGACAACTTACAACTGCTCAACGACAATTCCTCTCCTACTGTCTCATCACTGCAAATAAACTACTGCTCATGTCATGGAAAAAAACAATAGCTCCCAGTTCCAAAATGTGGCTTCATGACTTGGCCAGTACATTACATTTAGAAAGAATCAGATATGTTCTAAAAGATAGAGTTAACCAATTTAATAAAATCTGGCAACCATTTATGTCATTTCTTGCACAGAAGAATATTGACTTATAACATAAACCTATCTACACTCTAAACCATCCATTTTAATGAAATTATGAGTAGGAGATAGAAGACGAGAGAGTTAGAAGCTTTAGAAACAAATAATTATTGTACTGAACTGCTCCCAATGTACTGTAGTCACCTTCTGCACTTTACCTATGTATTTATTTATTTTTATTTTTATTATCCACCCCTTCATTATTTATTTATTTATCTATCTATCCAACCATCTTTTAAACTATTTATTTATTTATTTGTTTGTTTGTTTATTGCCTTGTTTTTATAAACATGCCCGTCCATATTGTTTGTATAATACTCAAACGTTCTGTTTTGATCTGTACATTTGGGGAAAAAATGAGCTTGGTATGGCAACATAATCTGTTCCCATTTTTTGATGGCTCAATAAAATTTATTAAATAAAAAACAGGGTGCCAATACTCATATAGATCTTTAAAGACATTAAAGTTATGTGCTAACTTTTATCAACAAAAAAAAATGTAGTGCACTGAATGTGTAAGCTAAATAAAAGAAACATGTCTTGCATCAATTGCTTTCTATAGCAAGTGCCCCTATTTGGCAAGGGACAGCTCTCAATAAGAAAGCTAACCATGTCTTTTGTGGTACATCATCAACATCTCCTGCCAAGAAGAGAATGAAAGCAAAAATAACTTAAGCAGTTAAATCAAATTAGAATGTTCCCAAAGTAGGTCAGGCCTCATAATATACTAGAGGGAGGCTCAAAAACTAAAAATAATCATAAGAGGTGTTTCTTTACAGAAGTTCGTGCTTAAGATCACAGTGTAAAATCTGCACATTGAGTATGTAGAACAAAGGTTCCCTAAATACTTATTTGCTCAGAGATTCATGTCTTAGTCGCAACCTTCCTAAGAAACTGTATTGCACACTCCAGAATATCAGCAGAATTAGATCCTATCTGACAAAAGATTTAAACATTTACCTCTGCCTCGAATCGCACAGGGAACCATGGTTTAAACTGGAAACTGTTACAGCCTCATGCCCCAGCCACAAAAAGCAAATGTTGCACTTTTGCACCCAAATGTGCATTGCAGGCATGATCTTTATCAGGGTCTACACCCCTGAGGCAGTTTGAGAATTTACATCAACTTCAGAGTACATCCCGTACTCTGTCCTCATCTTGTCAACATATCAGGCTTTAAACATCTTGAATAATTCCACAGCTATTTTACAGTTTATCTTGAAAGTTCATAAAACCACAGAAAATAATTGCCTTTGCATCTCAACTCTTTACTACCTTTTTTCCAGTTAATTACAGTGCCCTCCATAATGTTTGGGACAAAGACCCATCATTTAATTATTTGCCTCTGTACTCCACAGTTTGAGAATTGTAATAAAAAAATTCACATGTGGTTAAAGTGCACATTATCAAATTCTAATTAAGGCCATATTTATACATTTTGGTTTCACTATGTAGAAATTATAGCAGTGTTTGTACATAGACGACAACCCCCCCCCCATTTCAGGGCACCATAATATTTGGGACACAGCAATGTCATGTAAATGAAAGTAGTCATGTTTAGTATTTTGTTACATATCCTTTGTATGCAATGACTGCTTGATGTCTGCGATTCATGGGCATCACCAGTTGCTGGGTGTCTTCTCTGGTGATGCTCTGCCAGGCATGTACTGCAGCCATCTTTAGCGTATGCTTGTTTTAGGGGCTAGTCCCCTTCAGTTTTCTCTTCCGTATATAAAAGCATGCCCAATTGGGTTCAGATCGGGCGATTGACTTGGCCACTCAAGAATTTACCATTTTTTAGCTTTGAAAAACTCCTTTGTTGCTTTAGCAGTATGTTTGGAATCACTGTCTTGCTGTTGAATGAACTGCCAGCCAATGTGCTTTGAGGCATTTGTTTGAACTTGAGCAGATAGGATGTGTCCATACACTTCAGAATTCATAATGCTACAACCATCAACAGTTGTATTATCAATGACGATAAGTGAGCCAGTACCTTCAGCAGCCATACACGCCCAGGCCATAACACCCCCATCATCTGTGTTTCACAGATGAGGTGGTATGTTTTGGATCTTGGGCTGTTCCTTCTCTCCTCCATACTTTGCTCTTGCCATCACTCTAATATAAGTTAATCTTCGTCTCATCTGTCCACAACATCTTTTTCCAGAACTCTTTTAAGTATTTCTTGGCAAACTGTAACGTGGCCATCCATTTTTGAAGGCAACCAGTGGTTTGCATCTTGCAGTGTAGCCTCTGTATTTCTGTTCATGAAGTCTTCGGCGGACAGTGGTCATCGACAAATCCACACCCCACTCCTGAAGAGTGTTTCTGATCTGTCGGACAGGTGTTTGGGGATTTCTCTTTATTATAGAGAGAATTCTTCTGTCATCAGCTGTGGAGGTCTTCCTTGGCCTGCCAGTCCCTTTGCGATTAGTAAGCTCACGTACTCCCTTTCTTCTTAATGATGTTCCGAACAGTTGATTTTGGTAAGCCTAAGGTTTGGCTGATGTCTCCAACAGTTTTATTCTTGTTTCTCAGTCTCATAATGGCTTCTTTGACTTTCATTGGCTCAATTTTGGTCCTTATGTTGGTAAACGGCAATAAAAGTTTCCAAAGGTGACGGAAAGACTGGAGGAAAGACTAGGTGCTGAGAGCTCTCTTATACCTGCATGAAGGAGGCAATTAAACACATCTGAGCAATTATAAACACCTGTGAAGCCATGTGTCCCAAACATTATGGTGCCCTGAAATGGGTGGACCATGTATAAGCACACTGTAATTTTTACATGGTGAAACCACAATGTATAAAAATCCCCTTTAATAAAATCTGACAATGTGCACTTTAACCACATGTGATTTTTTCTATTACAAATCTCAATTTTTTTGCCCAATGAGTTGCAGATATCTCTAGTAATCCACAACCCATGCCCTGTAACGGCATACTCATATAATTAAAAATGATTAAGACCCAAGAAAACTAGGAACAAAAAATGTAATTGAAAATGCAAAAATTCAATAAGAGCCTTCAAATGACCAAAGATATGTAGTAATGCATAGCAATTAAAGCTCTTGTTCTGGAATGGTGTATAATGGAATTTTTTAGGGAATGTCAGAGTCATAGTGATACAGTGTACAAACAGGCCCTTCAGCCGAACTTGCCCACACCGGCCAACATGTCCCTACTACACTAGGCTCACCTGCCATCATTTGGTCCATATTCCTCCAAACCTGTTTAACTGCTTCTTAAACGTTGGGATGGTTCCTGCCTCAACTACCTCCTCTGGGCAGCTTGTTCCACACATCCACCACCCTTTGTGTGAAAAAGTTACCCCTCTGATTCCTATTAATTATTTTCCCCTTCACCTAAAGCTTGTCCTCTGGTCCTTGATTCACCTACTCTGGCCAAGGGACTCTGTGCATCTACTCGATCTATTCCTCTGGGGTCCTTTTACCCCTCAATAAGTTCACCCCTCATCCTCCTGCGCTCCAATGAATAGAGTCCCAGCCTATAGCACAGGGCCTCTATTCCTGGCAACATCCACGTACATCTTCTCTGTACGCTTTTCAGCTTGATAACATCTTTCCTATAACACGGTGCCCAGAATTGAACACAATATTCCAAATGCAGCCTCATACAACGACAACATGATCTCCCAACTTCTATACTCAATACTCTGGGTGATGATGGCCAATTTGACAAAAGCCTTTTTAACTACCCAATCTACATGCAACACCACCTTCAGGAAACTATATACCAGCATATCTAGATCCCTCTAGTCTATAACATTACCCAGAGCTCTACCATTCACTGTGTTGGTCCTGCCCATGTTAGACTTCCCAAAATGTAAAATCTCACATTTTTCTGCATTAAATTCCATATACCATTTCTCAGCCTCTTGGCATTGAGTGGCATTAATGATTATCTTACATTACTTTTCTATTTCTCTGTGGAACTTTGAGGTACTAGTGATAGACACAAAAAGCTGGGGTAACTCAACAGGTCGGACAGCACCTCTGGAGAAAAGGAATATGTGACGTTTCGGGTCGGGACCTTTCTTCAGACCAATACTGGTCTTGAATATATACAATTAGAATGCTGATTTTTATTTAGACTTGATCTAATGGGATCAACTTTACTATTTGATTAGTCAGGAAGCAGATGTTTTATATTAAATTATTTTAAGCATTGAGGAGCGAATTAAATAAAACTGGCCACAGGTTTGGTATTATACACTTGGTATCACAAACTACATGTGATTATGTGTAAAATTTCCACCTGAATCTTTCTTTCCAATTTTAGCATTTGTCGTCTAATTTTCCCAATTTATGCACAATGCTTTCCAGTAAGAACAATGATTTTTATTCATTCAAGGGATGTGGGCTGGGCTATGATTTAATTGCATTTGAGAGGGTGATGGCGAGCTCCCTTGACAACAATAAAAATGGCAGAGTTATGGACAGTGATAAAGGTTGGTTGTCCTAGGATGCAGCAGGTGTTTAGATTGGACAAGCAGGAGATGCTGCATTCTGGGAGGTCAAATCTAAGAGCAGCGTGGTCGGCAAAGACATCATGGAACAAAGAGCTTGTTCCCATGCTGCACTTTTTTTAGTGTTCCTGCTCTGGTGTCCTGTGTCTGAGACTGACTGAGAATTACCTCCAACCATATGCCATTGTGTAGGAATGGATGCAACTGATAGATGGTTTCCCTACTGCCCCGCCGCTGCTGCTGCCCCCCCCCCCCCCCCCATTCTCGTTTACTTCAGTTTAGCCACATCTCCTTGATGCCTTAGAATGCAACAAATGCTGTATAAATATCAAAAGATGGTGATTCCAACTCTACCTCTGTAGTTCAGCTCGTTTATCCATGTTAGGGTCAATGCTGTAATGAGATCAGGAGCTCAATGAGTTTGGTAAAATTCATCCGGGCATCTGTGAAACATATGTTGCTGAGCAAGTGCCACGAGATAGTATTACCGATTATCTCTTCAATCATTTTTTTGATGGAGAGTAGTTTAATGGGCAGTAAATGTCTGGGTTAGCTTGTCCTGCATTTTGTGGACATGACAAAGCTGGGCAATCTTCCACATGGTCAAGTAGATGTCAGTTTGTAGCTGTACTGGAAGAGTTTGGCAAAGGGCCTACATATGGGAACACAGTCTTCTGTAATATTGCCAGAACGATGTCAGGGTCCATTGTATGAAACTAACCCTTAAGATAAATTGCAGCAGTATCACCAACTGCACCAAACGTTGAAAACTAATGACTGTCACTTACATTTATGAGCAAGATAGGTGGTATTTAAGAAGGCAATTTAAGATCTGTGGTACTTGTAGCAGAATAATGCCCAAATAACAACAGTTTGATGCGAATAATTGAAAATATATGAAAATGGATCTGCATGACACATGAACTTCAATTTTTTATTTAAGTTTATGACAATACATTTATTATAACAACCGCTCCAAGAGATAAGTAAAATGAAACAAATGTTCTTCACCTCCTGATTAAGAGTCTTTACTGCAGTATGGAAACTGCATACAACCTCAGGTGAATTCCAAAATTTCTCTAGACCATTTATTTCATATTCACTTGTAAAAATAATTGTATGCGGCCAGATATGCTTCAGCATCATGGTGAAAGTTAGGAAGCAGACACCAAATGCTGGAGTAATTCAGCAGGTGAGGCAGCATCTCTGGAGAAAATGGGCGACGTTTCCTCAGACTGATCACACTGTTATTTGACTTATTTAACTCCTCCTCAGGACCTATAAAATCTCAGAGACGTCAATTGTTTCTCCATCAACAGATACTGCCTGACCTGCTAAGATTTTCCAAATAAATTACGTCTCTTAACTAACATTCCTGTCAATATGAACAATGGTCCATATCAAGCTGCTCTTCTCTGTTATATTCCGTTAATATGCTGTTTTGCTGATCACCCCTGGAACTGACTTTGGGCCCCACCGCAGGGCGTGGACTTACCATCGGGGCTGATCCCTTGCCTGGGATCGCTCCAACTACGTCCTGCGGATTTCACTATCAAGGGCTTGCAGTCTCGGGAGGGACCGAAACGGGAGCTCCGGAAGTCGCACAACGTTTGACCAGCCCCGACCCGGGGTCCGATTGGCGGCGCGGGGGAGCCGAGATATTTCCCCCCCACCGATGCAGAAGCTGATCTCCCCGATGCGGAGCGCCCGACCGCCGGCTACGGCAGTCAAGATCGTCCCGTCAATGGAAGGCTCGAGGCCCCCGACCGCGGGAGAACAAAGAAGGGAAGAGATTTAACTTTTTTTTCGCCTTCCATCACAGTGAGGAATGTGGAGGAGTCACTGTGGTGGATGTTTATGTTAAAATGTATTTTGTGTGTTCTGTTGCTTTTTATTTGTATGACTGACTTGGCAAATGAAATTTCTCGTATGTTGCAAAACATACCTGGCTAATAAAGTATTATTGTATTGTATTGTAAATAAAAAAAAAGAAAAAAAAAAGTGGTTGACATTCATCAAAATGGTGCAATTACAAATCAACGATCCATTCCATTCAAATCATGTCTCTATAACATTTAACCCGAGTAACAATTATTTTTCTTTGAACTTCTCTTGATGCACAGTGGTTCATTGCTTCAATCCATGACACTGATTGGTTTGGCTCAGAGTCTGCTGCAGAAACAGGAGAGTCTGGGATTAGACGAGTGACCATGAATCCCAAGGAGCAGTCAAGAGTGAAGACAGAGACTTTGGGATCAGGCAGGAGTCAAGTCAAAACATCTTACCCATTGCAAAATTCACGGCTCAGAAAGAGCCACAACCATAATATCAGTATGATACAGGCTTCCATCACTTGGCCCATTAAGTCTGAGCCAGCTCTTTGCTTAGGAACCCCACTAGTAGCATTACCCTGTAGCCCTAAACAAATATTTTAACTTAAGTTTAGTTTAGTGCAGTTTAGAGATGTAGTGCTGAATTAGGCCCTTTGGCCCACCAAGTCCGCATAAACCAGCGATTCCTGCATACTTACACTATCCTACACACACTAGGGACAATTTATCATTATATCAAGTAAATTAACCTATTAACCTGTATGTCTTTGGAGTGTGGAAGGAAACCGGGGATCCCGGTGAAAACTAACGCAGGTCACGGGGAGAATGTACAAACTCCGTTCAGACAGCACCCGTAGTCAGGATCCAACCTGTGTTTCTGACGCTGTAAGGCGGCAACTCTACCTCTGCGCCACCCTGCCGCCCCTTGTACAAATAAAATCCTTTTTGATGAATCAGTCTGAAGAAGGCTCGACCCATAATGCCACCCTTTCCATCACTCCAGAGATACTGCCTGTCCCGCTGAGTTACTCCAGCATTTTGTGTCTACCTTTTTGATGAAACTTTTGCACTATCTTGTAGGTAGAAATCCAGATCATAATCACACTCCATATAATTTATTAACCTCGCATCCATACTGTATCCTTTCCCATCACTTTATATTCGTGCTACATGGCATTGATCCATCTCCCCATGGGAACAGATTCCATATCCTTCCATTCCTTGTGTATCCATATTAGTACACAAAAGTGCCTTAATCCCACTGTCCCAAGCAGCGTGTTCCAGCAACTCACCACCTTCTGTAAAAACAAAACTAACCCTGCACATCTCCTTTAAAATTTGCCCATCACTCAAAACAATGCCCTTTGATTTTTCCATCCTTAGAAAATGATTCTGACTATCTACCCTATCTGTCTGATAATTTTATATATTTCCATCAGGTCTCCCCACAATCTCCAGCATTCCATCAAAAACAATCCAATTCTGTACAACCTTTCCCTGTAGTTAATATACCCTGATCCAGGCATCATTCTAGCAAAACCTGTCAGCACCTTTCCCAACGTCTCCATATCATTCCTGTAATGCAGCGACCAGAACTCCATGTAACGCTCCAAATGCGGTCTAACTAAAGTCCTATAAAGCTGCATTATAACTTCTTGGCTCTTATACTCAAGAGTGTAGATCTATGAGAGCAAACATACCATAAGCCTTCTTTACTACTCTCTATTCGTGTTGCCACTTCCAGGGAGTTCTGGACTTGGATCCTAAGACCCCTATGTGCATCAATGCTGTTAAGGGTTATATTTTCCCTTACATTTGACCTCCCAAAGTGCAAAAACTACAACTTGCTCGGATTAAATTCTATCTTCCATTTCTCTACCCATTTCTGTAGCTGAAACTGATATATATTCTGCAGGATACATTGTGTAAGAAAGATCTGCAGATGCTGTATAAATCGAAGGTAGACACAAAATGCTGCAGTAACTCAGGACAGGCAGCATCTCTGGAGAGAATGAATGGTTGACGTTTCGGGTCGAGACTCTTCTTCAGACTGATGTCAGGGGAGTGGGCGGGACAAAGATAGAATGTAGTATCTTTGTCCCGCCCACTCCCCTGATATCAGTCTGAAGAAGGGTCTCGACTAGAAACGCCATTCATTCCTTCTATCCAGAGATGTTGCCTTTCCCGCTGAGTTACTCCAGCATTTTGTGTCTTCCCGTTGTATACTTTGGCAGCTTTCCTGACACCCAGCGATCCCAGCAATTTCCGTGTCATCTGAAGCTTACTAATCATTCCGTCTACATTTATGTTCAAGTAATCTGTTCAAGCACAGATTCCTGAAGAATACCACTAGTTACAGATCTCCAACTGAACATTGTCCTTACTCCTGCACCTATTTTCTATGTTTCCACCACAACCCTCTGTCCTCCACTAGCAGAGAATTGCACCTTGACTAATAACTACTCACTAAAGGGCCTGTCCCACTTGGAAATTTTTTCGGCGACTGCCGGCATGGGCAGAAATCCAGGGACACACACACACACACACACGTCTCCTTCATGTTTTGAGAGGTGGGGGACAGTCCCCCCATGGTTTGTAATCCGGATTTTTAAATTCGGTGAAAAAAAAATCTATTAAAAATATGTGCTTTCCAAGGGGTGGGACTGATGATCGAGGGCACTGACCGATTGGATGAGAGAGACGTCGGTCATCAGGCGGGGGGGGGGGGGGGGGGGGGGGGGGGGGACATGATGATTCAGCGCAATGATTGGAGGAGGGAGGTGTCGGTCAGAGGTGGAAGTAGGGGGGTGGGACTGAGGGCAGAGCGTGGTGATTGGAGGTGGGAAACGTCCTGGAGGAGCAAAGATCATAGAGAGGAGCTTGAATCGGCCCATTTGCGTGGCCTATCATCGCCTGGCCCGGTGTGGCTTAAAATCGGCCACGGGATCTTCCATCGCCCTGCGGTCAAATTACTGCATCGAGGCTCCTGATGTTGAAGCCCCCACCAGGCGATGGAAGATCCTGTGGCCAATTTTAAGCCGTGCCGGGCGATGAAAGGCCCCTTGAACGGGCCTAATGAAGCCCGGTTCGGGGCGGACGAAGCTGCTGTTGCTGGAGTTCAGAGTCGGTCACAAACCAGGTCAATTCCCGATGTTACCGTCCACGGAAGCCTCCGAAGTCTCGCGTGTGTGCGTGGCCATTAAGAAAATGTGTCGTCTCTCCTCCCCCTCCTCCCCGTATGATGTGGCGGTGACATGGCGTGATGCATATGACACGCGGTGGGGTTTTTTTCCAAGTGTCGCAACATTTTTTTTTGGTCGCTGCTGGATTTTGAAATGTTCAAAATCTTTTGGCGACACTGATATGACGCCGGATAAATCGCGGTGAGACAGGCCCTTAAGTGTTTTTGCCACTTGCAAAAATGTATGCACATATACACCAAGGTCTCTTCATTCCTATAGCCTCAGGATATGTTTTCCTTGTCACTTTTAAAAAGCATACCAATAAACAAGAGTTTAAAATGAGTAACCTAGTATGTTCTTAAAGCCTTTTTGAACAAAAAAGTTGCATGTGTTCTTTCTCAATGTTTTGGCACTGCCCCTGCAACTGGTTAAGGGCTAAGTCTTTCCGAAATCTCCAACAGGGCTTCCCACATTAACTCTCTCTCGGAACAGATGGTATTTACTTTAAACAGATCCAGCCTCTAACAACATTTTGCTTATCAATTTTCAATTATCTGTTATCCATCCAACATCCAGTGAATGTTTGGCTAATTCTCAAACTTGATAAAGACAGCGACAATGTATTAATTTAGTAAATTCAATTCCTTTTACCTCCTCGCTCAGTTCTTGCTCCAATTATTAATCTGACAAGCATCATATCTGTTTTAGTTTCGTCATATTCTCCATGATTTTTCTTCTTTCAGGAAACTTTGTCAATTTGTATAAATGACAAATGTTGTTTAAAACAAAATCCCGTGCTTTGAAGGTCACCCATACTTTCATGATATTTTTACTTTCCAATGTTGGATTTCATTTTATGTTGATCAAATCCACGCTTAGCCATTCAATTTATCTTCTTCCAATTAAGGCGTTTCATTTCAGATCGACCAAAGGGCCTTCTAAAGATTTCAGCTCGAGACTGAAGTGTCTTCTAATGCTTTTAGTCAAATACAAAGAGTCTTCTAACATTACATTTTTTTTCTCTTTCCATGGGTGCTGTCCAGTGTTTCTCCCTTTATTACTTTAGTCTCTGCTGTGATTTTACCGGGCAGTTAGAATCATAATGTAAGATCAACTTAAAATTGACACAAAGTTTTTGTTGAAAGAAATAAAATGATTGATATTTCAAGAACAGTATATTTTTTAGTAAAAGCAGCTGCTGAAGGAGAAGCAGCCAAACTAAAATTCCATATAATACACTTAGTGTAATTGTTACATATAATTGCAAGTGTTTTTTTGACTAAAAGGCTTTTTACTCAATAGTCATGCACTGTTCTTCATTAAGAAAAATGTAATTACGTTTAATTACATTACATTTCTGCAAGGCATATGATATTTTTGTTGCTTGCTTCATTCAGCAAAAGCTTGCTGTCCCACTTAAAACTTTAGATATTACATTTGTACAGATGGTGAAATTTCTCGATCACACTTTTACATGCAGTGGTGGGGAGAAAAAAGGAAAGAAAAACAAAAACAGAAGTTTCGTTTCAGTAGAATTGAGATTCAGCTACCAATTTAAAAATTAGTACAAAATATTTTTCAAAACTGGCTCCTCACATTTCCCTGGCCATGCATGATAAAACACACGGTGATCACTATATAATTTACTGGGCCGTTTCTGTGAAAATTCTGTGAGAATACAGTCCATTTGGGACTCATCTGGGATTCTTCATTTTCCAATTCTTCGTGCATTTGTCAGTTTCACTGATGAATTCATTGTTTCTTTCTCCTGAATAGTTTCAGCTTGCATTCTGTCCTATTCCACATTTCTATCTGTTTGTTCCTTGCAGGTTGAGGATAGAAAGTGGTAAGATGCCACAGATCACAGAATTCACAAATTCTCGAACATAGATTTGGCAGCAGGCAGTACTAAATGGCCGTCTTCATAAGAGACAAAATGATAGACATTCATGAAGAGAAAACAAAAGCAGCCAACAAGAGAAATGTAGTCGTATTGAAGGAATGCAATTCCAAAACCAAAATGCAAGGCAGGTGGAAACAAAAATAAAAGGTTTTAAATCAGGAGCAAATAGCCTCACAACAGATCTTTTTTAATGACTTTCCCTTGCTATACGCTCTATAGATTTTACATATTTATTCAGAAAATGAGGATACATAGGTGACTAAAGTTATTAATCATTGTAATCTCTAGTTCATTTTGCATCAATGCACTAAAGTTCTGGAAACTTGTAAATGCCATTATTCGGCAAAATATTAAACCAAAGTCCTGCCTGCCAGTTCAAGTAAAAGGTCACATGACAATTTGAAGGAGCCAAGAGCCCGATTTCCTGGTCGATCTTTGCCCACCAACTTCCAAAAACCATGTGCTATATGTGCTATAGAAAACTTGTGCTATCGAAAACAATCGAAATATAAAATTGAAACCCAAATCAAAATCTTTTCACCTCTCATTTACTTAATCTGCTTCCTCCCATCTTGTGCAGCTGAGAGCCACAACTCACCACTGGCATCAACTGAAAATTATAGATCCTCATTCACACTACCTCTCATGAATTTGGCAGACAAAAAGCAAACACAAAATGCAGATGCTGGAAATCTGAAAAACAGATCTGGCAATCACTAATCCTGTGCAATGATTCTCTGCTCTGATACAACCCCCAAACCCAGCGCATGGAAGGCGGACAGCCACACTCAGGGGTACAGGCTAAAAGCTGCCAATGCAGCGCTGTATGGGCCAGAGGTGGCCAATGAACAAGGTTGCCTATCCGTTCCACTGGTTCCTGACCTCCAGTGACCTACTTTTCCTAAACAACGTCACCTTCTGTGGGCAAAACACAAAGTGCTGGAGTGATTCATGGGTCATGCAGCATCCCTGGAGGCTTTGTTGACAGTTGATGTTTCACTCAAGATTCCAGCATCTGCAGTTCCTTGCTTCGCACCCCTTGGCAGCATTGACAAGATTGGGTGCCATCCTCATTGGCCCCTTTCTTGAAGAGAGTACCCCACCTTCTGTGCTTACAATGGAAGCAGCGAACCTGAAGTGTGTCTGCAGCACCCGCCGCATGCTCCGTGTACAAGTGTCAGAAACTTCAGCAGTTCGGCCTGGGCAACTTTATCACCATCGCCCTGGGTGTTTATTCTCCAGACCCATTCAGCAACACCTCACCCAGCAGTCGCACATAGACAGGCATTTAAGCACATCAGTTCGATCAACATAATTTGATGTCCACAATGGGGAAGAGGTGAATCTGACAGAATCCTAACACACGGAAGGTCTGTTCCGAAACCTGTTAACGGATGGGAACACTGGTGGTGCCAGGCAGGAGCAGGAGGAATGACTGGGGTGGGACAAGTCTATGATCAAGTTGACTGATTTTCCAGTGTGAAGTGTAGATGCAGTTATTGGTGGGAAGTCCAGTCTGTGTACCAGACCTGGCTACATCTACAACTCTTTGCTGAAGGGCCTGCTCTTGTGCTGTACTGTTCTATAATTTGTCAAAAAGCATATTTATGCATTTATATTTCCTTCAGAAAATATTGAATAACACTCTCTCCCATACTTTTGCAAAAACTTTTTTGCAGTTTTACATCTGCCAGTCTCTCACAGGGTCATGTTTAAGACAGAACTGCAGATGCCGGAACAATTGCAGGTAGACAAAAATTGCTGGAGATACTCAGTGGGTGAGGCAGCATCTATGCAAAGAAGGAATAGGCGACGTTTCGGGTCGAGACCCTTTCTTCAGACTGATGTCCGGGGAGGTGGGGGGAAGAAAGGAAGTAGGCGGAGACAGTAGGACTTGCGGAAGTACTGGGAAGGGGGAGGGGAAGGAGGGAGAAAGCAAGGGCTATCTAAAATTAGAGAAGTCAGTGTTCATACCGCTGGGGTGTAAACTACCCAAGTGAAATACGAAGTGCTGTTCCTCCAATTTGCGCTGGGCCTCACTCTGGCCATGGAAGAAGCCCAGCGCAAATTGGAGGAACAGCACCTCATATTTTGCTTCGGTAGTTTACACCCCAGCGGCATGAACATTGACTTTAAATTTAGATAGCCCTTACTTTCTCCCTCCTTCCCCTCCCCTTTCCCAGTTCTCCCACAGGTCCTACTGTCTCCACCTACTTCCTTTCTTTTTCCCGCCCCACCTCCCTGGGCTTCCTTTGACATTTACTCTGCAAAGTATTGAAAGAGCTCTTATGGAAATATATAGCATGGTATTATCAGTATTCTGAATATTTTGTTTTCTTTTTTTAAATTTATGTGATTTCAACAAAACTACCCTGCAATAACAGTTCATTTTGAAGTTGTTAAAACATTCAGGTCATAATATTGGATTAGATTAGTCACATACATCGGGTTGCAAATTGAATTTCTTGTTTAAAAGAAGCTCATTGTAAACAATGTGGTAAAATTAAAATACAGCAATAAATATGCAATAAATAAATGTATCAGCAATAAATATAAATATAGATATAAATCATTCTACCACAACCAGAGAGCAGTGCTCAACTATCTTCCTCCTTGGAGACACTCAGGCTATCCTTGATTGAACTTTTCTGACTTTACCTTGCACTAAAGGTTATTCCCTTACCATGTATACATACACTGTAAATGGCTCGATTGTAATCATGTATTGTGTTTCTGCTGACTGGATAGAGTCAGCAAACAAAAACTTTTCAATGACTATAAACAAAACTATAGACATATAGACTATAAACAAAACTGTAAAATATGACCGGGACAAAACAGCAGAATGGTGCAAAGATTGTAATACAATCTGAAGTAGTACAAACAAAATCCTAAAGTGAAGAAAAAAGTGGCAGTACCTCCAGGAAGGGGTTGTGAAAAAGGCAAGGGCTGACGTTAAGGGCTAGGTTGCTATTCTGACAGTATGACACAAAGTTCCCAAATCCTTTCCTGTGTGTGCCCATAATTGTTGGCCTCACAGTCATGGGTATAGAGCAGAGCAAGGGGCTGAACACACTATCTTGAGAAGCACCAGTGTTGAGAGTCAAGCTGGAGGCAATATTGTGATTTTTTCTAACAGACTGAAATCCTGTCGTCATTACGTACAGACGGAAATCCTGTCGTCATTACGTACAGACCGAGGCCCCATGACCAAAGTTCCAGAAGTTTTGCGATGAGTTTATTCAATATTATGGTGAAAGTTGAGCTGTCGTCAATAAATAGCAACCTGATATTCGTGTTCTGGTGATCCAGAGCTGAATGTAGTGCATGTAAGTTGGCACCTTCCATTGACTTACTTTTCCTGTACACAAATTGCAAACTCTAGATTGCTCGGGAGACTGACACTGACGTGAGCCATTACCAATCTTTCAATGCACTTTATCATGTTCGATGTTAGAATTACTGGGCAGTAGTCACAAGATAGGTCACATTACTTTTCTTGGGGACTGCATTAATGGAAGTTTCCTTGCAGATGTGGATAGTGGACTGTCGAAGTGAGAGGTTGAAGACGTGAAAAAAGATTGTGGCCAATTGATTAGCACACAATTTCAGAACCTGTCTAGAGATTACATCCGGTTCTGCTGCTTTCAGAGTATCGTTGTGAAAGCAGATCTGACCTGCAACCGAGCTTTATGAGACAGAGCTAACAGGGGATCGGGTGGACGTACCTTAGTGGAATGTCGTTTGCCTCATCATAGCAGGCATAAAGGCATTAGACTTATCCAGTGTCATTGTTAGAAGTAGTCCCCAATTTCAGCTTGTATCCAGTAGAGATTCAGGCCCTGCCACAGTCACCTGGTATCCACTTGACTGATTTAAGCCTCTAGCTGGTTCTGGAATTCTCTCTTTACATTCCTGATGCAGAGAGCATACTTTGACCATGTACAGTAGAGTCATTCATCTTGAAAGCCTTGGATCTAGACTTCAGCAGAGAGTGAATCGCCATGTTTATACAAGGTTTCTGGTAAAGAATAGACCCCAAACTTCATAATTTAAATGCAATAACAAAAATGCATTTAGAAAACATAGAAAATAGGTGCAGGAGGCCCCTATTTGGCTTTTCGAACCAGCACTGCCATTCATCGTGATCATGGCTGATGATCCACAATCAGTAACCCGTGCCTGCCTTCTCCCCATACCCCTTGATTCCGCTACCCCCGAGAGCTCTATCTAACTCTTTTAAATTCATCCAGTAAATTGGCCTCTACTGCCTTTGTGGCAGAAAATTCCACAAATTCACAACTATGGGTGAAAAAGTTTCTCATCTCAGTTTTAAATGACCTCTCCTTTATTCTTAGACTGTGGCCCCTGCTTCTGGACTCCCCCATCATTGGGAACATTTTTCCTGCATCTAGCTTGTTCAGTCCTTTTATAATTTTATACGTTTCTATAAGAGACCCTCTCATCCTTCTAAATTCCAGTGAATACAAGCCCTCTTTCCAATCTTTCCTCATATGACAGTCCCGCCATCCATGGGATTAACCTCGTAAACCTACGCTGCACTGCCTAAATAGCAAGCATGTCCTTCCTCAAATTAGGAGACCAAAACTGCACTCAACACTCCAGATGAGGTCTCACCAGGGCCCTGTACAACTGCAAATGGACCTCTTTACTCGTATGAAGGCCTCTCGTTATGAAGGCCAACATGCCATTAGCTTTTTTCACTGCCTGCTGTATCTGCATGTTTACATTCAGTGACTGGTGTACAAGGACACCCAGGTCTCGTTGCACTTCCCCTTTTCCTAGTCTAACACCATTGAGATAATAATCTGCCTCCTTGTTCTTGCCGCCAAAATGGATAACCTCACATTTATCTACATTATACTGCATCTGCCATGCATCTGCCCACTCACTCAATCTGTCCAAGTCACCCTGCAACCTCCTCTTCGCTGTTCACACTGCCACCCAGCTTTGTGTCATCTGCAAATTTACTGGTGTTACTTTTAATTCCATCATCTACAGTGCCCTCCATAATATTTGGGACGAAGACCCATTATTTATTCATTTGCCTCTGTACTCCACAATTTGAGATTTGTATACATTTTTATACATTTTGGTTTCACCATGTAGAATTTATAGCAGTATTTATACATAGTTCCCCCCACTTCAGGGCACCATAGTGTTTGGGACACAGCGATGTCATGTAAATGAAAGTAGTCATGTTTAGTATTTTGTTGCATATTCTTTGCAGTTAATGACTGCTTGAAGTTTGCAATTCATAGACATCACTAGTTGCTGGGTATCTTCTCTGGTGATGCTCTATCAAGCCTGTATTGCAGCCATCTTTAGCTTATGCTTTTTTTGGGGGCTAGTCCCCATCAGTTTTCTAATCAGCATATAAAAGGCATGCTCAATTGGGTTCAGATCGGGTGATTGACTAGACCACTCAAGAACTGTCAATTTTTTTGGCTTTGTTTTAGCAGTATGTTTGGGATCTTGCTGAAGAATGAATCGCCAGCCAATGAGGTTTGAGGCATTTGTTTGAACTTGACCAGATCAGATGTGTCTACTACACTTCAGAATTCATTATGCTACTACCATCAGCAGTTGTATCATCAATGAAGATAAGTGAGCCAATAGCTTTAGCAGCCACATATGCCTTGGAACATAACACTCCCACCACTGTGTTTCACAGATGAGGTGGTATGCTTTGGATCTCGAGCAGTTAATTCTCTCCTCCATACTTTGCTCTTGCCATAATTCTACATATTAAGTTAATCTATGTCTCATCTGTCCACAAGACCTTTTTCCAGAACTGTGGTTGCTCTTTTAAGTACTTCTTGGCAAACTGTAACCAGGCCATCCTATTTTTGCGGCCAACCAGTGGTTTGCATCTTGCAGTGTAGCCTTTGTATAAAAGAATAAATCAGGGAAGGTAGTACATCCATGGATAACAAGGGAAATCAGGGATAGTATCAAAGCGAAGGATGATGCGTACAAATTAGCCAGAAAAAGCAGCATACCGGAGGACTGGGAGAAATTCAAAGACCAGCAGAGGAGGACAAAGGGCTGAATTAGGAAAGGAAAAATAGATTATGAAAGAAAAACTGGCAGGGAACATAAAAACTGACTTTTTTTATAGTTATGTGAAAAGAAAGAGATTAGTTAAAACAAATGTAGGTCCCTTGCAGTCAGAAACAGGTGAGTTGATCATGGGGAACAAGGATATGGCGGACCAATTGAATAACTACTTTGGTTCCGTCTTCACTAAGGAAGACATAAATAATTTGCCGGAAATAGCAGGGGACCGCGGGTCAAAGGAGTTGGAGGAATTGAGTGAAATCCAGGTTAGCCGGGAAGTGGTGTTGGGTAAATTGAATGGATTAAAGGCCGATAAATCCCCAGGGCCAGATAGGCTGCATCCCAGAGTACTTAAGGAAGTAGCTCCAGAAATAGTGGATGCATTAGTAATAATCTTTCAAAACTCTTTAGATTCTGGAGTAGTTCCTGAAGTGGCAAACGTAACCCCACTTTTTAAGAAGGGAGGGAGAGAGAAAATGGGGAATTACAGACCAGTTAGTCTAACATCGGTAGTGGGGAAACTGCTAGAGTCAGTTATTAAAGATGGGATAGCAGCACATTTGGAAAGTGGTGAAATCATTGGCCAAAGTCAGCATGGATTTACGAAAGGTAAATCATGTCTGACGAATCTTATAGAATTTTTCGAGGATGTAACTAGTAGCGTGGATAAGGGAGAAACCAGTGGATGTGGTGTATCTGGACTTCCAGAAGGCTTTCGACAAGGTCCCACATAAGAGATTAGTATACAAACTTAAAGCACAAGGCATTGGGGGTTCAGTATTGATGTGGATAGAGAACTGGCTGGCAAACAGGAAGCAAAGAGTAGGAGTAAACGGGTCCTTTACACAATGGCAGGCAGTGACTAGTGGGGTACCCCAAGGCTCAGTACTGGGACCCTAGCTATTTACAATATATATTAATGATCTGGATGAGGGAATTGAAGGCAATATCTCCAAGTTTGCGGATGACACTAAGCTGGGGGGCAGTGTTAGCTGTGAGGAGGATGCTAGGAGACTGCAGGGTGACTTGGATAGGCTGGGTGAGTGGGCAAATGTTTGGCAGATGCAGTATAATGTGGATAAATGTGAGGTTATCCATTTTGGTGGCAAAAACAGGAAAGCAGACTATTATCTAAATGGTGGCCGATTGGGAAAGGGGGAGATGCAGCGAGACCTGGGTGTCATGGTACACCAGTCATTGAAGGTAGGCATGCAGGTGCAGCAGGCAGTAAAGAAAGCGAATGGTATGTTAGCTTTCATTGCAAAAGGATTTGAGTATAGGAGCAGAGAGGTTCTACTGCAGTTGTACAGGGTCTTGGTGAGACCACACCTGGAGTATTGCGTACAGTTTTGGTCTCCAAATCTGAGGAAGGACATTATTGCCATAGAGGGAGTGCAGAGACGGTTCACCAGACTGATTCCTGGGATGTCAGGACTGTCTTATGAAGAAAGACTGGATAGACTTGGTTTATACTCTCTAGAATTTAGAAGATTGAGAGGGGATCTTATAGAAACTTACAAAATTCTTAAGGGGTTGGACAGGCTAGATGCAGGAAGATTGTTCCCGATGTTGGGGAAGTCCAGGACAAGGGGTCACAGCTTAAGGATAAAGGGGAAATCCTTTAAAACCGAGATGAGAAGAAACTTTTTTCACGCAGAGAGTGGTGAATCTCTGGAACTCTATGCCACAGAGGGTAGTTGAGGCCAGTTCATTGGCTATATTTAAGAGGGAGTTAGATGTGGCCCTTGTGGCTAAGGGGATCGGGGGTATGGAGAGAAGGCAGGTACGGGATACTGAGTTGGATGATCAGCCATGATCATATTGAATGGCGGTGCAGGCTCGAAGGGCCGAATGGCCTACTCCTGCACCTAATTTCTATGTTTCTGTTCATGAAGTCTTCTGCGGACAGTGGTCATTGACAAATCCACTCCTAAAGAGTGTTACTGATCTATCGGACAGGTGTTTGGGGATTTTTCTTTATATTATTGAGAGAATTCTTCTGTCATCAGCGGTGAAGGTTTTCCTTGGCCTGCCTGTCCCTTTGCAATTAGTAAGCTCACCAGTGCGCTCTTTCTTCTTAATGATGTACCAAACCGTTAATTTTGGTAAGCCTAAGGTATGGCTGATGTCTCTAACAGTTTTATTCTTGTTTCTCAGTCTCATAATGGTTTATTTGACATTCATTGGCACAACTTTAGTCCTCGTTGATAAACAGCAATAAAAGTTTCCAAAGGTGATGGAAAGACTGGAGGAAAGACTAGATGCTGAGAGGTCTCTTATACCTGCATTAAGGAGGCAATTAAACACACCTGAGAAATTACAAACACCTGTGAAGCCATGCGTCCCAAACATTATGGTGCCCTGAAATGGGGGGACTCGGTATAACCACAGCTGTAATTTCTACATGGTGAAACCAAAGTGTATAAAAATGGCCTTTGTTAAAATCTGACAACTTTAACCACATGTGATTTTTTCTATTACAAACTAAACTTGTGGAGTACAGAGGCAAATAAATAAATGATGGGTCTTTGTCAAAAACATTATGGAGGGCACCGTAAATCATTTATATTGCAAATAGTTGCGGCCCCTGCACCGAGCCTTGCGGCACTCCACTCGCCACTGCCTGCCATTCTGACAGGGATCCATTTATTCCTACTCTTTGTTTCCTGTGTGCCAACCAATTCATCATCCATGTCAATACTCTACCCTACCTTTAATACCCAATAGATTTCTTGATGAAACCAGTGACATTTCTGATACACTCATTAAGGCTGGATGAAATGGTCTTGAACACATTCCAGTCCAGACACAAGATGGCTCTGAAGTAAACCCTCAGTCTCCTCAGCCCACTACTGTAGTACTCGCTTCCTAAATAGGTCACACTTCAAAATTTGTCACTAAGCCAGCAGGGATAGCACCGACAGACAATCAGCCTGGTTAAAAGGAGAGCGAGGGAATGAGCGATAGGTACAAATGATAGTGGCGTAGCCTTTGGTCTAGAGTGCTCACACCCCACCTGGGACAGGAGACGTGCTGATGTTATTTGAAGACATTCCTGAAGTTGGCTTGATTAAAGTCCCTGGCAATGATGAATCAGAATCTGGGTTTGCTGTTTCAAGAGAGTTGGCAACAGAGTGCCATCTTGGTGTTGGCTTGGGGTGGTATGTAGACCACTGCCGTCTTGGTGTTGGCTTGGGTGGTATGTAGACCACTGACAAGATGGTAGAGGTAAATTCTATTTGTGGATAACGGGGGTGGCATTTTATAATCAAGTATTCAGGTTAGGAGAGCAGAATTTCATCAAAGCTCGCTAACACTTTGATCCTGAAGCAATGTCAATCTTGGCCCTTGCCCAAGGATTCTGAGCATTCCTTACAATATCCTCAGGTTGTATAGCAGGATCGGGTGAGTGATGCATGAGCAATGTTTCAGTGAAACAAAGAACACAGCACAAAGGAACACCGAATAGGAAAGAATGGAATCATGTAGCAAATTATTTCCTACTTATAACCATATAACAATTACAGCACGGAAACAAGCCATCTCGGCCCTACAAGGCCGTGCCGAACACTTATTTTCCCCTGGTCCCATCTACCTGCACTCAGGCCATAACCCTCCATTCCTTTCCCATCCATATACCTATCCAATTTATTTTTAAATGTTAAAGTCGAACCTGCATCCACCACTTCCACTGGAAGCTCATTCCACACTTGGCTACCTGTAAAGTTTATAACCTTGTTCAACGTTTCTGACAATTGTTTTCTCTGTCAGAAAGCATTTCCGTATTTATTGCCCACCTACCACTGCATAGAGAAAGGTTAGCCGATGAGTAATTGAGTATTAGCTTTTAGAATATTTCAAAAATTATGCTATGTCAACTACTATTTGTTTTTAAGTTATGATTTACTTAAGCATGTTTACTTTCATTGTCATCTCGAACTGCCAGGAAAAAGATCTACCATTGAAAATGTTCCGACAAAGATGTTCATTTAGACATTTCAGGATGTGGACTCAGCAGTAATGAAGGAATGGGCTAATGTCCAAGCCAGAATAAAATGAGCAGTGGTGAAAGTAATGACTACAACTGCAACCTTAACCCATTTGTACTGATTGTATCAGACACTTTCGGAACTGTACTGGCCAATACTTACTTTCACCTCAAATTATGAGACATTGAACATGAAAATTAAAGCAATTTCATGATTTCCAGTTTTGTCCTTCTAGTTGATGGATGCCCAGGACAAAGACATGCAGCAGATATTGCAGAAAAAAACAGAGCAATCACAGTGGAAATCATGGATATGAAATATGTTGGAGACACCAGAATGGTAACTAAGGAAATACGTCTACTGAGTGAATTGGTTCGTTATAGGCAAGATGCTGAGTACCTCATCATATTCCCCAAATTGAACCATAAAGGCTTTTACATCACCTATTAGACCTTGGGCCAAAGTGCTTTTTCGTTTCATTTCGTGCCCCACCTCACATATCTACCTGTATTTATAACATATTGTGTAAAAATATTATATAAATCATATCTGAAACTCGTCAAGAAAAAAACCTGCACATATTTTTTAAATATGGAAAAAGGCTCAAATTTTCCAAGCAGTAATTGTGCAAAGTTTGACATTGATGCGGATGCCTTTTGACAAATCATGCGCTTTGTTTCAGGCTAGCTAGGCAGGGAGCACACTGGGATCATAGCGGAGAGGAAGGTTAGTGCAAGTTTTAACTGTCAAAACAATAATCCAAATAACCTCACATGATTATTGTACACCATAATAAACCATGACAGTATGATTGATGATTACTGTGAACTTTTAGCAAGTTGTCATCTAGCTTTTATAAGAGAGTGAACTGCAGATTACTGTGCATGCATACGTTTGAAAGAGTTCAACTTTGAGTAATACTGTTCAACTTTGAAGTAACAATGTTCTCCAAAAAGGAGACCGGACCAAGACCTGATTATTATTGAGAGATTTTAGTGTTTTATTTTGCACAACGCGTGTACTGATATAAACAAATAAAAATGTAATGTTTCCGTTTGTAAACTAGCCATTCATGACAAACCCACCTATGAAATCTAAGCAAAACAAAGATTGGGAAAATAAATGATTATATACAGTCTACTTTTGTTGTTTAGTGTGTCGAATTAAGTGTTACTAAGTTTATAAACTTCTATTAGCTGTTGAGTCTGGAACAAGATGTAAATTTTTTTTTTTTAAATCAACTCAATTCTTAACCATCTGCTGTGCATTTCTGGCTTATGACAATCAAGAAACTTGCCAATCCACATACAAGAACTAAACACATTTTGGTCTTACTTCAACAACATGCAGAAGAAACTTTCCAACAAGTTGGTGGAGAGTTCCTCTCCACAGCTGCCTGGGTCAGCACGGCCTGGGATGCATAAAGTAGCAAACTTGGCTGGGCCACCAGTGGTAAAGTTGCGTGGAGGGCAGGAGCGTTGAGGAGGGGGTCGGGGATAATGCCAGCAACTCACTCACCGCTGCCACGGCGCTCCGGGCGCGGGACCACCGCATTGTGGCCAGGGAAGGAAGTAGCTCGGGCTGCGAGCGGCCACCGGGACCGGACAGCCCAACCGGCCGCCATCTCAGCACCTAAATTATGGGCGCAAATGCCCCCCCCACCCCCACATGTTTTGTGAAACATGTTGCAGCAAAACCGCCCGGGAATAGCTGTAGCACCCAGGTCTGGCTGGCAGGTCTGGCTGGGGCGCGCATGTCGCATGCGTGACCCGGGACTGGCTGGGCCGGAGGATTTCGGGTTCAAGGATGCAAGAGATTCAAGCTGTTACTACATAGAGCGACAGAGATTTGCAAAAAGATTTAACAGTTCTGTATCAGTTTGGGTCATGGATAGGGAAGTGGAACAGAATAAAGTAATAATATAATAGCTGTCAGAATGAGCATGTTAGGCTACCCTCTGCCCTCCACACTGATAGGGCACGTTACCAGAAGTGTGACCAATGACAGAAACCTTCAGATTACCTTTCAGGTCATGCTGAAAGAAAGATTTCCAAAAATGCAAGTGAAAAGATAGACAAAAAATTCAGAATTAAAAGATTTATATATATTTTCAGTGCTGAAGCAGTTTCTGTAAAATATGTGGACACAAAGCACGGCTGACAAATTGCACAATATTATTCACATCATATCCACCATATGTTATGGGCCGTCACTGTGATCAAAGGCTAGAGCATAACCAGCAGCATTTTATGCAAAGTGCAAAAGTTTCACTGAAAATATCTTGGCTGCCAATGACATTCACTGCGAGACTACTGCAGCAGTGAAGAATCAATTTACTGGCCACGGATGATCCAACAGAGCATTTGTATCAACTAGTTATCAATAATGTCTAAATCATTAAAATTATCAAATTATACTGTTGAAATAGTATTCTGAAATGGAAAGAATATACCAGAAACAGGGGATAAGACCTTTTAAGCCTGGTCTGCCATCCACTAAGATTGTATCTGATCCTGAACCTAATGGCCCTGTCCCACTTTCCCCGAGTTACTCACAAACTCTCCCGAGTGTCCCCCTTGATTCATGTTAAAAAATGTCCACGAGTTAAAAAAATAGCCCTGAGTACCTACGAACGGCTATTACTGTAATTCTCCGAGTTCGAATCAAGGGGAAAACTCGGGAGTGTTCGTGAGTAACTCGGGAAAGTGGGACAGGGCCTTTAAGTTCACGTATCTGCATGATACCCATACTTCAAGCCCCTTGTGTCCAAAAGTCTATTCATCTAAATATGAATGAGGAAAGAGCTAGATTGTGAGCTAAATATCTGTCAACATTTGGAGGAAGCATGAATTGCTCGTTTTTAGACATGGATCACGTGTAATATTTCTGAATCTTGTTATTTTGCTGCACATCACCCAGACTATATTGACATTACTGGTTTAAACAAACAGAAATGTTTAACCATAGAAACCACAGAAGACCAACACGGGCTCGTACAAAAAAAATGTTGTTCATTGTTGAAACATCTTAAGTGGTATATTTGCTTGGTTAAACTTGTAACAAAAAAATTAGTCTTGCCATGGTCAGCCTTTCTATGGAACTGAATCACTGTTAATCCCATGCATCTTAATCTTCTGCATCAATCCACCATGGGCTCTTTATCAAATGCCTTACTAAAATACATGTAGCAATATCCACTGCCCTACACTCATTGATCACCTTCGTCACAATCGAGTTAGTAAGTCATGACCTGCTGTGTCCAAAGCCATGTTGACAATGTCTAATTAAACTATTCTCGTCCAAATGCGAGCAAATCCTATCCTGTAGTATCCTCTTCAATAATTTCCCAACGACTTACATGAGGCTCACTGGCATACAATTCATTGGACTCTCTCTACTTCCCTTTTAAATAATAGGTTCAACATTAATTAATGTTCAGTCCCCAGAATCTTGCTTATGGCGAGTGAAGATGCAACTATCTTCGACAAGGTTCCCGCAATCTGACCACCTGCATCACTCAATAACCTGGGTTCAATCCCATTAAGTTAAATCGGTGAGATTTTCGTCTTTCAGCGTCACAAACTGGAGGGGAGACGACCAATGATCAGCTGATCCCGCCATACAAAAATATTTTCACACACACACACACACACACCCCCCCGCCCCGTTCCGTTCACCAGCCCGTTATGCAGACGGGGGACAAGGCAAGCAGGGGGAGCGCCGTCTAAAAAATTCACACCGTGCAAAGGCAAGGTGAAACAGACACACACCGCGATGAACAGGAAGGTTGGCGCTGTAAAAAAGACGGCTAAAGCACAGTGTATGGTAAGTCCTTTAAAAGTAGGGGGTGAAGGGGAGAGGAGTGGAGACAGCTTTTAATGAGCCAGAGATACACGGCTGTGAAGCTCAGCGGACATTTAACATTACTGGTCGGATATCCATGGTTCTGAAAACTACTGCTTACATTTTTTTTCCCCAATGAGCCAATGAAATTCACCGGTTAGCACCGGCGACAACTTACAAGACCCTCCGAGAACCTTTGACCTCCTGGCAACCCATTTGGACCTCCAGGCAACCCACCTACAGCATGAGAATTCTCGCTACTCTCCATGGCAGCTTCATTCTAGTCGCCAAAAATTCATGGCGACCATAATGAGGCCGCGACTAGTTCCCAGAATGCGAGAACACCTCACGACCATGAAGGCGACTACCCGGCAACCACCCGCGAACATGTGGCGACCATGTGGTGACTGCATAGTCTCCTACAATCGCCTAAAAAGTCGCCTAAGTGGGACAGGCCGATTAGGAGTTGATCTGTAAAGTCAACAGCAAATCTTAAATTCCTATTTAAATAACATTGCTCTTCATGATGATGGAATATTAGAAACATTTGATTATACATTAGAAGATTGTCGTAATAAATAACATGATGATATAACCCAAGTTGGTCAGATTTCATTAGCATGTCATCAGGAAATGTCAGTACTCTACAGTGTTGGTTTTATACCAAAATAGGAACAACTGACCAGGACCAAAAGTTCATCCAGATCAAAAGAAATTGGAAACAAAAGTAGCAAAAACTGGAAACATTCACGATGTTAGTTGAATTTCAGCCCTCCGAATACAAAAATATTCCATCTGAATAACTTCTAAAGAACAGACTATGGGGAAAATGGAAGGGGAAGCTCTTCCCAAGCTCCGCACAAACTTCCTTCACGTGTTCATGTAAACACCTTTCACATTGCTCCTGGCTCTTGATACTGACAATGTTATTTACATTTGGAGATGTGATCAAAACACAGATTAGGTGCTTGGTCCTTGGTTATCCATAATATTGATTATCAGATCAAATCAGATTATCAGATCAAATCAGATTTTCTATAATATTCCAATGAAATTCAAATACAATGATAATTGTATGTACTCAATATTTTTCCTCTCTAGCAGATTTGTTTTTCACCAACTTTTGCATCATTGGAGCCTTTAATTGTATTCATTCTCTTCCTCTTCAATTGTGTTCACAAAGCTATAAGAGTTATACAACTTGTCCATGCTGACCAAGTTGCCAACCTGAGCAGGTCCCATGTGCCCGTGTTTAGCCCTTATTCTTCCAGACATGCCCTATCCATGTAGCTGTCTAAATCATATACTTATTAAAAGTCTGATCTTGTACGTGTGTGTGTGTGTGTGTGTGTGTGTGTGTGTGTGTGTGTGTGTGTGTGTGTGTGTGTGTGTGTGTTGTCTTTACATCGTCGCAAAAACATTAAGCGATAACGAGGCCGGGAACACCTTATCTGAACATTTCATGCTTTATATCTTGACTTATTCTCGACTCATTACTGATTAAAAGTCTAAAAAAGTCAAAAGACTTTGAAATTAAAAGCACTAGCTTCAAATGATGTTGTCACAATAGATCAGCTAGCAGAGACCAGCCCCAATGAAGATTTCATCCTATATTTGACACATTATTTAAAAATTCCAACTTTCACAAGATTTTTTACACATTCCAATTCACATTTTCCCCCTCGAGGCAGAGATCACTTTCACTGAACATTTTATGCTTTATTTCTCGACTTATTATCGATTAAAGTTTAAAAAAATCATAATATCTTCAATTTCAAACTGACCAGCTTCAACTGATGACGTCACAATGGCTCGACTAGCAGGGAGAGAGCGAATTGCTATTGCAACACGCAGGGCAAGTGCAATTGGAATTTTTTTTAAAGATCACTGCTGAGGAAGGCAAAGGGAGTGCTGGACTCTTACGTTCGGGAACGACTTGAGTTGGAGGACCATGCCTCCCATGGGGGCTACAGGTAGGGAACGGGTACCTTGGGGGAGAGGCCCCAATGGGTCTGCACTTGGTCAAGTAGCTTTTAAAGTTGAAATTGCACCCGGTTTTACGACTACTTTTGGCAGCCCATTCCATTTACTCACCACCCTGTGTGAAAAAGGTACTTCTCAACTCCCCTTTAAATCTTTCCTCTCTCACCTTGAAACTGTGTCCTCTAGCTTTAGAGTCCCCAACTCTGGGAAAAAGACTGCGATTATTCACCTTATCTATGCCCCTCATTAATTTGTACACCTCAATGAAACCACCCGCCAAATTCCTTCACTCCAGGGATAACAGCCCCAGATCCTTTTCTTTAATGCAAGCCATCCAGTACGAGCAAAATCCATGTGAATTATTTCTGCACGCTTTCCAGCCTAATAACACCCTTCTTATAGCTGGACAACCTGAACTGCATACAATACTCCGTGCGGCCTCACCATCACCTTGTGCAACTGTGACAATGTCTTAACTATTATACTCAATTCCAATTTCTTTACCACCCTTTCTACCTTTGATTGATCGTTGGATCCTTTCAAAGAGAGTATCCTCTCTGGATACTTTCAAGAGAGAGCTAGATAGGGTTCTTGAAGATAGCGGAGTCAGGGGAGATGGCAGGAACGGGGTACTGGTTGTGGATGATCAGTCATGATCACATTGAATGGCGGTGCTGGCTTGAAGGGCCGAATGGCCTACTCCTGTACCTATTGTCTATTTAAAGAACTTTCATGCACTTCAGGCACAATGGCACCTCACAGCTCTGATGAGGCGTGTTAGACCCTGGTCTCCAATGTCGTCTGCATGGAATTTGCATGTTTTCGTATTGCATGGGTTTCCTGCAGCTCAGTAGGTTAATTGTCCACAAAAAAAATTACCCCTGGTGTGCAGGTGACCAGTAAAAAATCGGGGTGGGGAGTGAAAGTTATTGGCAATATGAGACAGTAAAATTAGATTAATATAGAATTAGTTCAAGTATGTGCTTGATGATTGGCACAGACTCAGTTGGCTGAAGGGCCTATGACTCCAAACTAGAGAAAATATAATTTGCCAGTCATTGTATTAAACCTCAGAACCCATTTATTTTCCAGTTTGCATTTTTCTGCCACCACTACGAAAAAAACTGTCCAGTTCTGAAGAAAACAGAAGTCACCATCTTTTGAAGAAAAATATGCCTGCTGGGTTACAAATAGTGGATTCATTATTAACAGCTAAGTCCAGGTGTAGTCACACTTCTTTAATTGCATGTCACAAGATTTCATCAGTAGTACTACCGGGTGATAACTGCATGCTGAACTACCATGACATTGTGATATTACAAGTGTCCTTGTTGTGCAGCTGCATGGTTCAGCTATTTAAATTGCACATTTGTTGCAGTATATTCACAACAGACCTTGAAATGAAGCAAACCAAAGTGGAGTCATACTGAGCAATTTTATTTCACGTTGTGTTACCAGATCTGTAAATTAACACAATCTGGCAGTAAAAGCTTTAAGATCTGGCAACAGACCACCACAGAGCGGATTTGGAAGCTATAAAATGCATGTCCTAGTATGGACCTTATATTTTTCACTTTGCAGATTTTTCTGCTGCAATTTATTAGCTGATTTGCACTCAACCCTGCACTGCAAAACTTTTTTTTTTTTTTTTTTTTAATATAAGGAAACACTATTGCACCCGTTTCCAAATTCAATTTTTCATTTAGTCCTTACATGTGATATAAAGCCTAATTGTAACGTGCGCAAAACTTAAATAAACCAAATTATTTCAATTGTTCAATAAATTTAAAAAAAAAAGATCCACAAGAGTTGAAGGCAAAGGCTAAATAAGAGATGTCAACATCAGGATTGTATAAATAATGTTAATCCTTCAGCCATCTAAACTACATATCACACTAATTTTGCCATGATTACTAACTTTGTCCAGAAAAAACTATTCTCATCCCTCCTGAACTTTGCCTCCAAATGCTCATCAGGAAATTTACAGAAAATATACATTTTTGTTCAGAAAGAAAAACGGATAATCCAGAGATGAATATGGATAATGCAGAAATGACATTGAATGACAGAATGACAGAAATGATGTGCCTTTTAAAGAGCCATTTGCTCTATAAAAGGCACATCAAAAAGACAAAAATGTGCTATCATATACTCTATACAGTGCCGAAGCTATTAGATACACTGCCTAACAGCGCCAAAAACTTGAATTTGATCCTAACCTCCAACGCTGTCTATGTAGATCTGCACGTTCATTATGTAACCACGCGTGTTTCCGGTACTTTGGTTTTCTCCAAAGACATGAAGGTTGGTAGGTTAATTGGCCACGGTAAATTGTTCCTTGTGAAAAGGGGGTGGGTGAATGGTGGAATCAGATTCATTCAATTTAATTGTCATTGTCAGTGTACAGTACAGAGACAACGAAATGCATTTAGCATCTCCCTTGAAGAGCGACACAGCAAACGATTTGAATTTAAAAAAAAATAATCTGGTGATTGACAAGGTACGTTGTTGAGTAAGTAGCCGCCGGGAAAAAGCTGCTCCTCGTCCTGCTGGTTTAATGGAGGACCTGTAGTGGTGGTGGTCCAGTGTGGAGTCCTTGGCGATGCTGAGCCGAAGGACCGCTTTCTTTGCATCAATGGACAGCGGGAACCGGTGACTTGGGCAATTTTCACCACTCTCTGCATTTAGTCAGCGCAGAGCAGTTGCCATTATACTGTTTTTTTTTAAAGACAAGATTGTAAAAGATGGAAGGCTCCCAGAAGAAGAGACGCTGATGAGCCTTCTTGGATAGAGGTATTGTGGGTCCAAGAGAGGTCAGAGAGTTTTTCTGCTATGCGTGCCTCTGGACTCCTGGAGTCTACAAACTGTGCCCTCCATACCTTGGAGTTAAGGGCCAGGTTGAGGCACCAAAACCTCCTCCCTGAGGCCAGCTCATCGTTGTGCCAATGAAAGTCATCTGCAACTTGATGAAGCCATTAAGAGGCTGAGAGTAAACAAGAATGAAAATTGTTCAATCAGCTAAAAACCTGTTTTAGGTATCCTTATGCCCAAAATGATCAGTTTTGATGGAATAATGGTGTTGAATGCTGAGCTGTTGATGAAACATTCTTACATAAATTAAGAAGAGAGCACTGGTAAGCTTACTAATCACAAGGGGACTGACAGACCAAGGAAGACCTCCACAGCTGATGACAGAAGAATTATCTCTATGGGCAATAAAGAAAAATCCCCAAACACCTGTCCGACAGATCAGAACACTCTTCAGGAGACAGGTGTAGATTTGTCAATGACCACTGTCCGCAGAAGATTTCATGAACAGAAATACAGAGACTACACTGCAAGATGCAAACCACATTTGGTTAGACAAGTTGTAAAAGAAAACTGAACCAATTGAGCTTGCTGTTTATATGAGGACTGAAGAAAGTCAAAAACTTAAAGCTGGAAACTAGCCCTCTTACCAAAATCAAGCATTAAAGAGAAAGATGGCTGCTAATACAGGGCCTGGCAGAGCAATTATCAGAGAAGAACACCCAGCATACAACTGGTGATGAAACCATGATGTAATTGCAGCACTGTTCAAGCAGAACAGAAATTGTGTACAAAGGATATGCAAACCACTGGTTAGCCAAATACTAAACATGGCCACTTTTATATGCTGAAGAGAAAACTTTCATTTACATGCTGCAATACAGGCCTTGCTGAGCATTCCAACCCCATATGGTGTCCCTGAAATCAAGCAGGGGGACTAATTGCTGAGTTCCAATATAACTAAGTATAAACACTGCTGTAATTTCTACATGGTGAAACCAAAATGTATAAAACTGGCCTTTATTAAAATCTGACAATGTGCACTTTGACCGCATGTGATTTTTTTCTATTACAAATCTCAAATTATGGAGTACAGTGGCAAATAAATAAATGATGGCTTTGTACCAAACATTATGGTGGGCACTGTATTAGGTCTTGGTTGTTGGCTTAATAAAAAGACAAAAATGACAAATATCACATGGCTTTCGCACAAAATGCAATCCCTGTGGGAGTGAACCTGCAACTATCTACAAATAAACACTACCTCAAATGATAGCAACACGATTACCAAGACTACAAGGAGACACCATGACCATACAGAAAATAAAACATTGGACAGAAGCAGTGGAAAATATGGTCTCTCACGCTTCAGCAGGAAAGCCTAGAACGCAATCAAAGGTTCCTCAATGTGAATGACAAATTCTGACAGTGATGCCCTGAGAAAGCAGCTCAACAGTGGCATCATTTATCTGAAGCAGCCAATTCTCAAATCCTGATAAGAACTTCTCCAAAAGAGATCAAGCCTCAAATAACAGTGACTTCTGATCTCTGGATGTGTCATTCACCTAATATGTAGCAGTGCAGCAGTTTGTGAACCCTATAATTACAACATCACATGCCAACTTGTTTTATTGATGTTCTGAAGCATTATTTACCATTTAAATTAGTTATTTTTCTTCATGGATCATCTTAGAAAATATCCATTATCCAGTATCGTGAATGGTCCGATCTACATACAAAATCCTGGTAAAATGGAAAACCAGATAAATGTTGATGGCTTGATTTTCCAAATGATATGTTCCTGTTTATTTTATGGTCTACAGCTCAATCACACAGGTCATTTAAATAAACTTCATTTTGATTATGATGGTGATGTTTAATTGCAAAAGATTAATTTTGTAGGGAGTCATAAAATTTGCTCAGAACAAAACTCATTAAAATGTGGCGAATATGTCCAAAGTCTATTCTTCATTCAGAGTTGAAGGTTGACAAAGTGCCAGCAGAGACCCAAAGCAGAAAAGCAACCGACATTTGCCGAGGATAGCTTGTTTGTAATCGAAAGAACCAGGCAGATATTACAGATATATGTGTTACATTGATGTTATGAAGTTCCCATCCTGTCTTGTAAGGTTCATTCAGTGGTTGTAAAAAGGCCCAAGAACAATATCTTACTCAGTAAGTAAAATACTATAAAGCCTCTGGTCTCATGTAACTGCACCACACAAAAATTACAATGCATTTCAAGAAACATACTGTAGCATTGTTCAATTTATATTCTTGCTTGAAAAAAAATCTGCAGTCATGTCTTTCACCTCCAACGATCATGAGAATAAACAATTTCGGACTCTACTGATCACGTTGTTCCTTTAAATGGGACATATCCCCATCACAAACAAAAGAGCAGTCTTCCATATCCTTCTTCAATCATAATATGGTAACATATTATTTCAAAACTTTTTAATGTAATTGCACAAGTTTCCACTAGTACCACAGCTAATAGTAATTTCAAGCTGTTTCTGTGTGAATGCAAAAGCTTTCTTTGTACTTTTCAAAATTGACATGGGCCAAAGAACAAAAAGTAAATGGTAAATCCAATTCTTTGTGACGATGGCAAGGATGTTTAATGTTCTGTTGATGTTTCTTGAAGTCCTGAAAAGTTAGGTCAAAGACACGTTTCTCCCCAAAATGATTGTTGAATTCCTCATCATGGTCCTGTAGGTAGCCTGGATGTTTTTAATGGTAACTAGACTAAGTAGGACCCGTTGGGTCCCTTGTTCACACGGGAGGGCTGATCCCCCCATGCAATATTCCACCTCTCCATCAATTCCAAGATTGGCCAGTGGGTAGGGGGGGGGGGGGGGGGGGGGGGGGGGGGGGCTTTCTGGAGCGCTAATATGGGTGTTGAGGGCCGAAGGGACTGGTTTCCAGAGGGCTAGCATGGACATTGTGGACCAAATGGATTCTTGGGCTGGCGGCTCAGTCACTCAGGCCTGGTGGACTGGCAGCTCAGTCACTCAGGCCTGGTCAGACTGGCGGCTCAGTCACTCAGGCCTGGTGGACTGGCGGCTCAGTCACTCAGGCCTGGTGGGCTGGCGGCTCAGTCACTCAGGCCTGGTGGGCTGGCGGCTCAGTCACTCAGGCCTGGTGGGCTGGCGGCTCAGTCACTCAGGCCTGGTGGGCTGGCAGTTCACTCAAGGATATTCCTTGAAATTGCATTTCAAGCGGAGTGCAGGACACCAAATAATGGTTAACCTGTTGATGTTGATTGACAATTACATTATGATCAGGAAGAGATTTTGTGTTCTTAAATAGCTGGATCTTATGTTAACTTTCAATGACTGAGAATTACTTTAACTGTGCAGGTATATAGTTCCTTGAAAGTGGTGTCACAGGTAGACAGAGTGGTCAAAAAGGCTTTTGGCACATTGACCATCAGAGTATTGAGTATAGATTGAAGGTAGGCATAAAATGCTGGGATAACTCAGCGGGACAGGCAACATCTCTGGAGAGAAGGAATGGGTTACGTTTCGGGTTGACACACTTCAGACTGATGTCAGGGGAGAGGGCGGGACAGAGATAGAATGTAGTCAGAGGCAGTGGTGGGAGAACTGGGAAGGGGGAGTAGATGGACAGAGAGGGAAAGCAAGGGCTATTTGAAGTTAGAGAAGTCATTGTTCATACTGCTGGGTGTAAGTTACCCAAGCGAACCATCCTCCAACTTGCGCTGGGCCCCACTCTGACAATGGAGGTGGCCCAGGACAGAAAGATCAGATTGGGAATGGGAGGGGGGTTAAAGTGCTGAGCAACCGGGAAATCAGGTCGGTTAAGGCGGACTAAGCGGAGCTCAACGATCGCAGAGCCTGCGCCTGTTCTCAACGATGTACAGAAGTTGACACCTAAACAGCGGATCCAGTAGATGAGGTTGGAGGAGGTGCAAGTGAACCTCCGTTTAACCGAAAAGACATAGAAATTAGGTGCAGGAGGCCATTCGGCCCTTCGAGCCAGCACTTCCATTCATTGCGATCATGGCTGATCGTTCCCAATCAATAACCCGTGCCTGCCTTCTCCCCATATCCCTTGATTCCACTAGCCCGTATAGCTCTAAGTCTCTCTTAAATCCATCCAGTGGTTTGGCCTCCACTGCCCTCTGTGCCAGGGAATTCCACAAATTCTGTCGGGGTCTGTTGAGCTTCTGCTGTTGGAATAACTTAAGTCACGCACATTGTGTAAGATCCACAAAGACTTCATTAGCGTTACAGCATCTGTAACTTCATCTTAGCACGTAGCTCAAAAGTGAGGGAGAAACGGCAGAGAAGCTTTCTGTTAAACTAGTGGACGTAGCTACAAAGTATGACATAACATGAGTGACACTGATCTACATCATCCCTCTTAAAGATTTAAATGTCAGTACAAAACCATTGACTAAGTAAGGCATGCATAGCAGAAATAAACTGGAGGAAAGTCAAACATAGCCCGGGTACTTCACAACTGGCTTGCAAACATGACCAGCACGTGTGCGATAAAGACCACCTCTGTTTTTCCCCTTCAGGGATAGAGTTGGTGGCTTGACAGGTGACGGAGATTGATCAACATTCCCGGTGAGGAAACAGGGGACTGTAGCACAGGCGGAGGGGGCGTCGCCACTGGCAAAGCAGCCATTCCAGAAGTGGGTTGTTGTGCTGGTGCAGGCAGATCAATGCCGCTGGACATGGACAGAAGTACACTTGTACGGTCTGGATAATATGGAGGTGGAGCTGGCTCATTCACAGGCAGGATATGGTGTCTGTTACTCCTGTAGGTGCAGCCATCGGCACTGACCACATATGAGCGTGGCTCAGAAGCAGTTCCAGAAATTACACCAATACGGTCATGGCTTTTGTCAGTTTGAAAACGAACCACCTGCCCCATGGTTAATGGTGGCAGGGGCCTACTTGTTTTGTCATACCACTGTTTTTAAATGTCACGCTTTTGTTGTAACCTGGACTGGACTTCCGATGGTGAAATCACCTGTGGGATCAATGCCTGATCCGCCACAGGTACTGTGGCTCAGGTCTGCCTTGACAATAAACGTTGAGCAGGTGGACCAAAAATGGGGTAGCGGGAGATGTTGCGTAAGTTGAGTAGATCCAGGAACACATCGGAATTAGCTCTGTATGAACGTTCCATGAGCTGTTTGGCACTTTTGACAGCCCGCTCAGCTAGCCCATTCCACTGTGGATATTTAGGGCTGCTGGTGATGTGGTGAAAACCCCAGCGTGCAGCAAACTCCTTCAAGTGTTGGCTGGTAAATTGACTGCCATATCAGATAAGAGTATGCACGGAGCTCCGTGGTCTGCAAAATGGCGAGATAGCTTTGAAACTACCCCTCGAGAAGTGGGGCTGCTAAGAAAATGAATGTCAAACCATCCAGAATACGAATCAGTACCAGGTACCGCTTGCCATGCCATTCAAATATGTCAGTTACCACTATAGACCACGGGAGGGCAGGAGCCGGATGTGAAAGAAATGGTTGCTTTTGTTGATGAGGTGCCAAGCAGTTGCACACTGCACAGGATGCCACATTCTTGGTGATATATTCAGCCATGCCAGGCCAATAAAACATGTTTCTTGCCCATAGGACGGTTGGCTTCAGCGCCTGGGTGCCGTGCATGGACAGCGTTAAAATACTTGCTGTGCAGCAAAGCAGGAACCACAGCCTCGTGTCCTTTTACAATAATGCCATCCTGCAGCACTAGTTCATCGCGGACGGCAAAGAAAGGCCGAACTGGCAGCGGAACGTTGTAGTTGTCTGGCCAGCCGCGTTTAATGACGGAGGCGAATGACCGTAAAGTACTGTCAGCAGCAGTGTGAGCATCCAAGTCCTCCACACAGGGCGAGGGAATAAAAAAAGGTCATTACGATAAAGCCTCATCCGGCAAGGACGGATCCTCACAGGTCTTCCAGGGTGCACACTAGAGAGTGTCAGCCAGGTGCATGTCCTTACCATATTTGTAGGTCAGAACAATGTCGTGTTTTTTAAGTTGCAGCACCATCCGCTGTAAGCGTCCTGGAGAGACATGTATCGGTTTTTTTTAAAGATGCTGATCAGAGGTTGGTGCTCAGTTTCAATTGTTACCGTATGTCCGAAGATAAAGTCGTTAAATTTCTTGCAGGCGAAAACAACCGCCAGAAGCTCTTTCTCAATTTGGGCATATCGATGTTTTGTGTCAGTCATAGTGCGCGAGGCATAGGCAACAGTCTTATTGCCGCTACCATCATTTTGATGACATGCTGCGCCCAATCCCGTGTTGTGAAGCATCACAAGTCAGCGTGACCGGTCGTTTAGGATCGAAATAAGCGAGAGTAGGAGCAGAAGATATCTGCTGCTTAAGAATGTCGAACGCCCCCTGCTGTTGCTCGTGCCAGGACCAAACAGTGTCTTTGTATGTAAGCTGGCGCAATGGAGCTGATAGTTCACTGAAGTCCGGAATAAATTTGCTCAAGTAGTTAACAATGCCAAGGAATCTCTGCAGACCGAGCGCGTCTGTGGGTGCTGGGAACTCGTTGATGACACTGGTTTTCGCTGGATCCGTTTTTAGGACGTCCTACATGAACACATGGCCTATGTATTTCACCTCACTTACCCTGAATTTGCATTTTTGTGGGTTTAGCTTGAGGTTAATGGCCTTGGCGTGATCCAGGACCTTTGTCAGATTAGCATCAACAAGGATGTCATCCACTACAATGGAGCATGGGTAATCTGCAAACAACTGCTCCATAGCTTGTTGAAATACTTCACTAGCAGAGCTTATGCCAAAAGTCATGCGAAGAAATTTGTAACGCCCAAACGGTGTGCTGAAGGTGGTTAACTTGGAGGAGTTGTGTTCCAGCAAAATCTGCCAGAATTAACTCTTGCCATCTAGAACAGTGAATACAGGTGCCTCAGCCATCTGCGCTGTAATCTCGTCCACAGTGCACATGGGATAGTGAGGTAGTTTAATGGCTGTGTTTAAGTCCTTAGGATTGATACAAATCTGTATTTCATGAGGGGTCAATGACGGGAACAATCACAGCTAGAGACACCATTCTGTTGGGTTCACTTTGAACACGGTCCCGCATAGCATGGAGAATATTGAGCTGGACGGACAACTGGAATTACCTCAGGGTTAATGGTAATTGTGTACTTAACAGGCAACCTGCCCAGCTTGTCGTCAAACAATGTTTTGTATTGTGTCAGGATTCGTTGGCTAGTCACAGGTTGCAGTCAGATGACAAACAGAAGGGCTGAAAGGGACAAGTCCCAGGTCTTGACATGCGTCGGCATCCAGCAGACACGGCACATCCCCAGTTCTCTATCCATGTCAATACCCTACCCCCAATACCGTGTGATCTAATTTTGCACACTAATCTTTTCAAGATTCAAGATTCAATTTAATTGTCATTTGGACCCCTTGAGGTCCAAACGAAATGCCGTTTCTGCAGCCATACATTACAAACAAATAGACCCAAGACACAACATAATTTACAAAAACATCTATCACATCGCTGTGATGGAAGGCCAAAAAAACGTATCTCTCCACTGCACTCTCCTCCCTCCCCCCCACCACCCCCCCCCCCCCCCCCGATGTCAGAGTCAAAGTCAAAGCCCCCGGCTGGCGATGGCGATTGTCCCGCGGCCATTAAAGCCACGCCGGGTGGTGTGAGGTCGCACACCAGGTCTTGGTGTTAGAGCCCCCGGCGTGCGCTCGCAGAGTCCCGCGGCCATTCCAAGCCGCGCGGGGCGATGATGTCAGGCCCCGCTCCAGGAGCTCTTCAACCACGCAACTCGGGCGGGAGAAGTCGCCGTTGCAGGAGCCCTGAAAAGCGGTCTCCCTCCAGGGACCCGCCGGCTCCCGGTGCCGCCGTCCACCAGACCCGCAGTTGCAGCCTCCGAATCTCCGGAGGTCGGGCCGCAGCAGCAGCAGCGCTCCACCACCGCTCCGGACTCGGCCAGCCCCGCGACGGTGAGGTGAGTCGTCGGCACCAGAATCCCCGGTCTTCTCCTGTTGGAGGCCGCTCCACGTTGCAGCCCCAACGACAACGGAGACCCGACAAAGAAAAGGTCGGGTCTCCCGTGCAGATTTAATAGCAATCTGAATGTCATAAGGAACAGGAGTAGAATTAGGCCATTCGGCCCATCAAGTTACTCCACCATTCAATCATGGCTGGTCTACCTCTCCCTCCTAACCCCATTCTCCTGCCTTCTCCCCATAACCTCCGTCACCTTTACTAATCAAGGTTTGCATCTCCGATTTCTGGATTCTCACCCCATTTAGAAAATAGTCTATACTTCTATTCCCAATACCAAAATGCATGACTCCACACTTTGCTACACTATATTCCATCTGCCACTTCTCTGCCCACTCTCCCAACCTGTCTAAATCCTTCTGTAGAGTCCCTGCTTTCTCTACACTATCTGCCCCTTCACCTATTTTTGTATCATCCGCAAACTTTGCCACAAAGCCGTCAATCCCCTCCTCCAAATCATTAATATACAATATTATAAGGGACAACCTTTATTTACACAGAGGGCAGTGGATGTATGGAATGAGCTGCCGGCAGAGGTAGTTGAGGCAGGTACTAAAGCAATGTTTGGAAGGGCCTGTTTCCATACTGCATGACTCCATAACCTCAAAAGAAAACATCAAATCTCTTCTTCAAGAAAGGTTTTGACCCAAAACATCACCCATTCCTTCTCTTCAGAGATGCTGTCTGTCCTGTTGAGTTACTCCAGCATTTTGTGTCCATCTTCGGTTTAAACCAGCATCTGCAGTTCCTTCCTACATATTTTGTCAACATAGCATATTTGATGAAATTGTTCATGTGCATTTTCACACAAAATCTCTCACTTAAGTGCAAATTTACCTTGAAAGACCAAAGAGATTGCAAATGTTATATTCTGCAGCAAACAAGTAAACTGTTGGAACAAATCAGTGGGTTAGGCTGTATCTGTGGAATCAGAAGGATTATTGCTGTCTTGGGTGCCTGCATCATGAATAAATGTAGACGAGAGACAGCCAGTATAAAAATGAGAGGGAGGAGCGAGGCAGACACTAACATAGGAACCAGGTGTAGAGAGGGACAATGGGCAGATGGAGCCAGGTGGGGGACAGGGGGCTGTGGTTAGGAGGCAACGGCTGGAATCAGCCAAGGCCTCATCTTGATATGTCAGTGCCCATACCTCAATTAATTCTGGTCCGGACATGAAGTTCAGCTCTTATTTCATCACGTGCGCTTCCACTTCTCTGACAAGAAGTTCTCATGTCATACTGATGACCCTTTCTCTAACACTCTTCTTCCTCTTCCACAATCTCTTTTGTCCTTTTACCCTCTTGAATTTTTTTCATTTCCAGTTGCCGACACAACATCAACTGCCTTGATTCTCCACTCCCCTCACCCAGTCAAAAGCTGAAAAATATTCAACTTTTCATAAGAGTAAAAAATAAATAAAACTGGATGCTGAAAATTAGAAATCTGTAAATACTCAATAGTTCAGGCAGCATATGTGGAAAGAGAAAGAGTTAGTGCTTTAACTCGATCGTTAACAAGCATAGCTGGATAAAGAATGAGAAAAGCAAACAAACAAAGATAAGATAAGCCTTTTCAGGCGAGGCAGAGGTTCACTTGCACCTCCTCCAACCTCATCTACTATTCCAGGTGTGGACTCCAATATATCGGTGAGACCAAGCACAGACTGGGCGATCATTTTGCTGTGAACACCTTTGCTCAGTCCGCCTTGGCCTGCACAATCTCCAGGTTGCATTGAACTCCTTTGCCAAACACAAATTGGAGAAATAGCACCTCATATGTCACTTGGGCAGCATACAACCCAGAGATGCTGCCTGTCTAGCTGAGTTACTCCAGTATTTTGTGTCCATGCAGCGGTATGAATATTGATTTCTCTAATTTCAAGTAACCCTTGCATTCCCTCTATCTCCGTCCCTCAACCACCCTAGTCATTGTACTAGTTTCACTGTTGTCCTGTTGAGTTTCATTACTCCTATTACTCATTATCACCTGTCCAACCGCAACAATGGAACATTTTGGGCTTCACCTTTCCTTGATCATCATTGCTAGCTTTGATCTGCCTTTTTGCATATCTTTAATTAATCTGTCCTACATATTCGTAGCTCTTGGTTCCCTCCACCCTGAATCTCAGACTTTAGAAGGGTCTCAACCCGAAACGTTACCGATTCCTCTTCTCCAGAGATGCTGCTTGACTTGCTGAGTTACTCCAGCTTTTTCTGTCTATGGAGTAAGTAGGTGGGTGGCAGCAAACTGGCCGAGTCTACGTTCAACAAACCAAAGAAATCTCAGAATAACCATCCCATGGTGATGTCCTCTCTGGAATTTAGCCATTTTTGTCCATAATTGATGCAAGGATGTGATGAGGTGTAGAGTCAAGTGATCCACAAAAACCCAACTTGAGGATCAGTGGCCAAGTACCCCTTAAACACAGTCAACAACAATTTGAATTACTTTCCTGATGACTCAGTGCAAACCCATGAAATGTAAATTAGCCAGATTGAATTTGTTCTGCATATTGTGAGCAAACCATTCATGGACACTTTCCATCTTAGATGGTTTCAACATTTACTTCAGCATTCACATTCCTTATAATAATAATAATAATAATAATAATGCATTTTATTTGCTGGCGCCTTTCTGGACACCCAAGGACACCTTACAGGACTTAAAATCACAATGCATTTATCAATATTAAAATCAAGTTGATTAAAAACAAAAAATAAAAAAACAAAAATACACAAAACATTTTAAGTCATTAAAATCAGGGTGAATATGGTGGAAGTTATGTTGGGTATGCTAATCTAAACAGGTGTGTTTTGAGTTGTGATTTGAATTGATCGATAGTGTCCAGGTGACGGATGGGAGGTGGGAGAGTGTTCCAGAGACGCGGGGCAGAGCAGCTGAAGGCTCTGGCACCCATGGTGCCGAGTCTAAATGTGGGGACAGTTAAAATTGCAGCCGAGGAGGAACGAAGTGACCAGGAAGGAGTGTATGGTAGCAGCAGGTCAGAGAGGTATTGGGGAGCAAGGTGGTGTAGGGCTTTGAAGGTCAGCAGTAAAATCTTGTAGTTAATCCGGTGGTGCACAGGGAGCCAGTGGAGCCGAGTGAGCATGGGTGTGATGTGGTCCGATGATCTGGTGCGGGTGATGATCCGGCTGCAGAGTTCTGAATGCATTGGAGGCGATTAAAAAGTTTATTGGAGGTGCAAGTGAGGAGGGCGTTGCAGTAATCGATGCGGGATGTGACCAGAGCGTGGGTGAGGACTTTTGTATTGTCTTTGGAGGTGGGGGGGGGGGGGGGGGGGGGGGGTTGAGTGACATCCAGTTGCTGATAGCTTGAAGACAGATGGTGAGGGCAGTTGGGGGAAGGGAGGTGTTTGGTTTTGTGGAGAGGTAAAGTTGTGTATCATCGGCGTAGCAGTGAAAATTGATTCCAAAATGACGAAGAATATTGCCAAGAGGTTGAATATAAATGATAAAAAGCAGTGGCCCCAGCACCGATCCCTGAGGTACACCATGGGTGACTGTGGCAGTTATGGGTGTGACTTTATTTGTACTCTGTAACTAATGAAAAGGAGATACTTTTGGAGTCTTCTCCTCCTTTAAGTTGTTTAATTATTCAGTGGCAGGACTAAAGAGCTTTGATCTGTTGGTTGCAAGATCACTTAGCTCTGTTAACTGCCTGCTGATTTTGCCATTTAAAAAAGTCATCTGCACTCATCACATAAGCTGCGCTGAACCCCTGATGTGAATATCAACAGTAAAATGAATATGTTGGGTCATGATAAGCCACTGTGATTAAGAAAATTGCTACTGTTGCTTATAGTCCAAAAAACCCAAGGATGCTAAGTTTCGAATTGTCATATCTGTTCCAAGTTTATCCCATAAAAGACAACTGCAGTGCAGTATAACAGACAATGTCCTTCATGTGAAGACAGGCTGAAGTCTTCACAAGAACTGTACAGTAACCACTTCTACCAATATAATCACTCGTTCTCTACTGCCAACCACATGAAGCAGCTGTTTCCTACAGTCTATTTCATTTTGGGAGATCGGGAGGAAGTTCAATCCTGAAGCTGTTATGGAATGAGTGCGGAGTAGCACAACACTAGCGGAATCAGTGAGGTGTGTGAGCCTAATATAATCAAAACTAAATTAATGACAATAAATTACTTACCATTGTGTTGAAAATAAAAATAAAAAACAACTGCCATACACAGCTACCTCAAAGGTTTTCCATGGGCATCCTTGTTCATGCAAACAACTTGAATAAATTGCATATGCCGAAATAAATTTCCGTGAATACATGATACAGTAGAACGATAAATGACACATAGGCATGCTAAAATTTAATCAGTTCCAAACACAAGTGCCTGCTAAATGATATACATGATTATACACATGAATAAATATTTGATGATTTAGCCTATTCATTTTTACGGCTCTGTTGTAGACAATTACATCTATCTATTCATCAGAATTTCTATATTGTTCATAGCAGCACTGATTGTTGTGGCAACTTTTTATTATCTTCCTTTGTTATCGATGACTTGGTGTTAATTTTCAATTCATATTCCAATCCGTTTGATTCACAATTCAAGTGTTTCTTATAATCCTTATTGGAATCCAATCTATTACTTTGTTGGAGGTCATATGGGCCAATTTCGCATTTTATAATTTGTATCATCATATATCCATCTATAGAAACATAGAAAATAGGTGCAGGAGGCAGCCATTTGGCCCTTCGAGCCAGCACCGCCATTCATTGTGATCATGGCTGATCGTCATCAATCAATAACCCGTGCCCGCCTTCTCCCTCTGTGGCAGGGAATTCCATAAATTCACAACTCTCTGGGTGAAAAAGTTTTTTCTCACCTCAGTCTTAAATGAGCTCCTGTTTATTCCAAGACTGTGGTCCCTGGTTCTGGACTCGCCCAACATTGAGATCATTTTTCCTGCATCTAGCTTGTCCAGTCCTATTATAATTTTATATGTTTCGATAAGATCCCCCTCATCCTTCTAAACTCCAGTGAGTACAAGCCTAGTCTTTTCAATCTTTCCTCATATGACAGTCCTGCCATCCCAGGGATCAATCTCGTGAACCCTGGGCTGGATGCTGCACTGCCACAATCACAAGGGTGTCCTTCCTCAAATTAGGAGACCAAAACTGTACACAATACTCCAGATGTGGTCTCATCAGAGCCCTATACAACTGCAGAAGAACCTCTTTATTCCAATACTAAAATCCTCTTGTTATGAAGGCCAATATTCCATTAGCTTTCTTCACTGCCTGCTGTACCTGTAAGCCAACTTTCAATGACCGGTGTACAAAGACGCCCAGGTCTTGCTGCACCTCCCCCTTACCTAACCTAACCCCATTGAGATAATAACACTTGCTAGTGTTGCTCCTAATTCCCTCTTCCAAATCATTAATATATATGGTAAACAGTTGCGGCCCCAACACCGAGCCTTGCGGCACTCCACTTGCCACTGCCTGCCATTCTGAAAAGGACACGTTCACTCCTACTCTTTGCTTCCGGTCTGCCAACCAATTTTCTATCCATATCACCAACCTACCCCCAATACCGTGTGCTCTAATGTTAGTCACTAGTCTCCCGTGCGGGACCTTATCAAAGGCTTTCAGAAAGTCTAGATACACTACATCCACTGGCACCCCTTCATCCATTTTACTTGTCACATCCTCAAAAAAATCCATAAGATTAGTCAAGCATGATTTCCCTTTCATAAATCCATGTTGACTTGGACTAATCCTTTTACTGCTATCCAAATGCCCCATTATTACCTCTTTAATGATTGACTGCAGCATCTTGCCCAACACTGAAGTCAGGCTAACTGGTCTGTAATTCCCCGTTTTCTCTCTCGCCCCTTTCTTGAAAAGTGGGATAACATTAGCTATCCTCCAATCCACAGGAACTGATCCTGAAACTATTGAACATTGGAAAATTATCATCAATGCATCCACTATATCTAGAGCCACCTCCCTGAGGACCCTGGGATGCAGACCATCTGGTCCAGGGGATTTATCATCCTTCAGTCCCATTACACTACCCAATACTATTTCTCGCCTAATGAAAATTTATTTCAGTTCCTCTACCCCCTTAGATCTTCTGTCTTCCAGTATATCTGGGAGATTGTTTGTGTCTTCCTTAGTGAAGACAGATCCGAAGTACCTATTCAACTCTTCTGCCATTTCCTTGTTGCCCATAATAATTTCACCTGTGTCTGCCTTCAAGGGACCCACATTTGACTTTGCTACTCTTTTTCCCTTAACATATCTAAAGAAGCTTTTACTGTCCATCTTTATATTCCTGGCCAGCTTCCCCTCGTACTTCATCTTTTCAGCCCCTATTGCCCGTTTTGTTTCCTTCTGTTGGCCTATGAAAGTTTCCCTATCCTCTGGCTTCCGCCTACTCTTTGCTGTGTTATACATCTTTTCTTTTAGTTTTATTCTATCCGTAACTGCTCTTGTCAGCCACGGTTGCCTCCTACTCCTCTTAGAATCTTTCTTCCTTTTTGGAATGAAATGATCCTGCCTCTTCCGGATTATGCCCAGAAATTCCGGCCATTGCTGTTCTACCACCATTCCTGCTAGGATCCCTTTCCAGTCTACCTTGAGCAGCTCCCCTCTCATGCCTTCATAGTCCCCTTTGTTCAACTGCACCATTGCCTCTTCCAATTTAACGTTCTCCTTCTCAAATTGAAGATTAAAACTAATCACAATATGATCACTACCTCCAAGCGCTTCCTTTACCTCGAGTTCTCTTATCAAATTTGGTTCATTGGACAACACTAAATCCAGAATTGCCTTTTCTCTGGTCGGCTCCATTACAAGCTGCTCTAAGAATCCATCTCGGAGGCATTCTACAAACTCTCTTTCTTGGGGTCCTGAACCAAACTGATTTCCCAGTCTACCTGCATATTGAAATCCCCCATCACCACAGTGGCATTACCTTTGTTACATGCCAGTTTTAACTCCTGCTGCAACTTGCACCCTACACCCGGGCTACTATTTGGGGGTCTGTAGATAACACCAATTAGTGTCTTCTTGCCTTTACAATTCCTCAACTCAATCCAGTGATTCAACCTCGTCAGTCCCCATGTCTTTCCTCGCAAGGGACTGAATTCCATCCCTCACCAGCAGAGCTACCCCCCCCCCCTCCTCTGCCCACCCGTCTGTCCTTTCTATAGGATTAATAACCCTGAATATTAAGTTCCCAGGCCCGATCCTCCTGCAGCCACATCTCAGTAATCCCCACAATGTCATATCTACCAACCTCTAACTGAGCCTCAAGCTCATCTACTTTACTTCTTATACTTTGCGCATTTATATACAATACTTTTAATTCCTTACGCATCTCACCTTTCACATCTCAATACCCTACCCCCTCTCTCTCCCTCTGCCCCTCTCTCTGCTCCTCTCTCTCTGTCCCCCCCTTCCCCCATCTCTCTAGCCGTACCAGCGAGTTGGGGGCTATGCGCGAGTGGAATAGGGCGGTGGGATGGGGTAAAAGGAGCGAATGAATAATATTAATATATCAGGGGGGGGTGGTGTGTGTGTGTGTGTGTGTGTGTGTGTGTGTGTGTGTGTGTGTGTGTGTGTGTGTGTGTGTGTGTGTGTGTGTGTGTGTGTGTGTGTGTGTGTGGCCGCAGGCCGCGCCCCCCCCCCCCCCCCCCCCGCCCTGAGGTGGCGGGACCCAATGGGTCTCACTTGGTCTAGTAACTATTAAAACCCTGAGTGTGTGTGTTATTACATCTTTGCAAAAAATCTACGCGGTAACGATAAAATATTTACATATACTGGTTTACATTTTTCCCGTCGAGGCCAAAATCTACTTATCTGAAAATATTATGCTTTATTTCTTAACATTACTGAGAATTTGAATATAAACAAACTGCTCTCGCTGATGGCGTCACAATGGATCTGCTGCGCGCTGTTCCACATGCGGCAAGTGATGGCATCCCCCCTCCCGCCCCCCCCGGCCCCCTATTCAAAAGATGCCGCCAGAGATGAAGTCGGGTCCTGGACTGAAGCTGCTGAACTCAGTCCTTTGGTTGATGCCCGCCCGTCGGCGTCTGGTGGGGAGGCTGCTGCTCGGGTCGACGCCCGCCCGCGGCCTCGCTCGACTATGTCCTGTCCCTGCCCTGCCTCTGTGCCTGCCCCCGTCTCTGTCCCTGCCCCCGCCTCTACCCCTGCCCCGCCCTGTCCCTGCTCTCGCCAGCCTCTGTCCTCTGCCCCTGCCCTCTGTCCCTGCCCTCTGCTCCCGCCGTCTGTCTCTGTCCCTGCCTGTCTCGGTCTCTGCTCCCCCGTCCCTGCCCTCTGCCGGTCTCCTCCCCTCTGGCCCCCCCCCCCCGCCATCTCCCTCTACCCCCTAGCCACGCCTGCGAGTTGGGGGCTATGTCTGATGGATAGGGCGGGGGATGGGGTAAAAGGAGCAAATGAATAATATTAATATATCAAGGGGGATGATGTGTGTGTGTGTGTGTGTGTGCGTGTGCGTGTGCGTGTGCGTGTGCGTGTGCGTGTGCGTGTGCGTGTGTGTGTGTGTATGTGGGGGTGGTTAGTGTGTATGTGACGCCGCAGGCCACTTCATGCCATTTTCAGCAACATTTCTGCTGTAAAATTCAAGTGTCAACTTTTTCCATATTTTGTAGCTTTTAGTATAATTATAGATCTGGCCAACCACCAAAGTAGGCCAATTTGTTGCAAATAATATAAAAGAACTGGGTCATTTTTCTGCCCTCTATGTTCTCCATACTGCGAGCATCTCCCCAGCTAAAAATCCGTGTTTTTTTACAGAATATCCTTAATCTTTCTTCCTTCCAAGCAACTGGTTTAATAATTTAATCCAATTTAATTAGTAAATTTCAGGTGTTCTGCATCCTACCTGTAAAATATTACACTTGCTCCAACTAACAATAGTGCTCCTGAAGTTAAAGTAAACACCGTTTTCTGAAAAATGCAAAATAGCATTTTGACCTACTTAGGCCTATTTGAGCCTAATTAGGCCTAATCTTCCATAACCCAACTTTAACATACTTGGCATCATAAGTAGTAATTTTAGATGCTGGCAGAATGCAATGTCAATCCTCCTACCATAAAACACTAAAGACCACTTTTAATGTAGATTTTTATAGAAATCTGATGAGATTGCAGGAACATAACTAATTATATAGATATTCTGTATGCTGTAAATTTTTAAAACATTGAAATGCTCAAAAAGCCTAGCTGATTGATCAAACATTTTATTTACATAGCTAACATTAATTTTCATAACTGTTCTGTTATAGATATATATTAAATAGGTTTTAAACTGTATGTGACAAAATGACATCTGCCTGAAACCTATAATAGAAATCCAATTTAACCAAAATTTATCAGACTGTATTTCAGCTTTTGCATTATATTACAGCTGTTTCTGTAACCATTACAAATATTCACCATTAATAAATTATTACACCTACAAAAAATTAAGATGCGACAGGGCATACATAGCAAAATATTTTAATGTATTATGTAATGAATAGTAAATATTTTAATATCTTAGTCCGAGGCATTTCCTTGGGATTGGGGACGACTTGTTTTCTATATCTCCCTCCTAACCCCATGCTCCTGGCTTCGTGCCATAACCCCCGACACCCGTACCAATAATTTATCTTTGCTTTAAAAATATCCATTGACTTGGCCCACACATCCCTCTTTGGCAAAGAATTCCACAGATTCGCCACCCTAGAAATTCCTTCTAATCTCCTCCCTAAAGGAACATCCTTTCATTCTGAGGCTATGACCTCTAGTCCAAAACTCTCCCACTGGTGGAAACATCCTCTCCACATCCACTCTATCCAAGCCTTTCACTATTCTGTCTGTTTCAATGATGTCCCCTTCATCCTTCTAAACCCCAGTGAGTACAGGCTCTGTGCCATCAAACACTCATCATATGTTAACCCACATTCCTGCGATCATTCTTGAAAACCTCCTCGCGACCCTGCAGAGCCAGCGCATCCTTCCTCAGATATGGTGACCAAAATTGTAGCCTGACCAGCGCCTTATTGAACCTTTTACTGGCCATGCTCTGTGCCCCCTCTGTAATCCAGCTCTCTTTCCCGCCTCCTTACACTCAGTCTGAAGAAGGGTTCCAACCAGGAAAGTCACGTATCCACGTGCTCCAGGGATGCTGCCTCACCCACTGAGTTACTTATGCATTGTGTGTGTCTATAAATGATGCATGGGCAACTTGCACTCCTGAACAATAAGTTCAGGATCGTCTAACCGCTCAAAGACTATTCCAGCAACAGACATGAATGTCTGTTATCATCATGCAGGAACTGAAACACTTTGACATTACTATCACCACCCTGAGGGAAGCATGGCGTTGACACTCTCAGCACCCACAGTCCTGTCCTCCAAGAGTTACATTTGCACAATGGAAGCGACTAACAATGCAGTCTCTAAGAGCTGCCCAGCTATTGTCAAAGCTTTATATCAGCGGAAATTCTCAGATAAAACTATTCAAATAAATTTAAATGATGATAATAAAAATGAATTAAATTGAAAATGCATAAAATGCTAATAAATAAAAGAAAGTAAATGTATTGGTAATTCATTTTTGCACACGGTTAACCATCCCATTCAGACAAATACATTCATTGTCCATATACCCGTGCTTTTTGCTGTAAAGGTGAGAGGCCAGATGGAAAGTGTATTCTGACCTTTCATGTACACCAATGCTGGACTCATTGGCTGTTAAGATCAAACCGCACTTGCTATCGAACAGCTAATAGCCAGTGGTTTCACAAGTGAGCGCTCAGAGTTTTTGTGCACCAATTCCCTTCACATGTTTTGTTTTAATTTTTGACATTTTTCCATTTTTTTCCCCTCTCATCAGATTTTGGTACATTGTGTAATTTTAACAATCATACAATTTGGATCTCGTCTGACTTTTTCCATTTTTATGTTGGCAGAGCTCTTCGAAATCAGCTATAATTTTATTAACCCATTAGTTTTTTTGATGCTCATATCAACTTTATTATATTTTTACAACAAAAAAATATTTCCCATGTTGATTACAATATTCTGTAAGACCTAAGATTCACCTATAAATCTATGATATAAAACATTGGATTTCTTACAAGTTACACATTGTACACAAATCTTTTTCCAAAGGAAATGTACTTTGTAAACTTGTTACATGGTAAATGTAGACAAACTATTCTTTGGTCATTGTATTAGCTCTAGCAGATGAATATTATCACATTATGACCCAAACATACTTCATATAATAGCACACAGATCACCTGTCAGTGCAGTTCCAAATGAATTTAGATAAAGTACAAAACTCAGTAAACTTGAATAGCTTCAAAAAATGACCAAGCACCACGCAAACAACCAAATACAAAAGCTTTGCACAACAAGTCCATAACCTATTCCTAACTAAAATATTGCAACGTCTAATTAGATTATACTCAAGTATGAAGTCTCAAACCAATTAAGGCAACACAAAGCCAATAATAGTAGCTTGAAAGGATTGGAATGGATGAATATGGAGATTAGACATGCATTTATTATTATTATTAATAAATCGTTGAAAACATTACGACGCAGTGGTGCTGGTTTCTGACAGGCACGGTGACTGACGCACCACACATCTCTCCTCCATGCAGCTGGCAAGCTCCTCTTGTCTCTACAGATGCGTCTTCCATCAACGTCTTCAGCATCGTATTGATTGGCCGTCCTGGGTCATGTCTTCCATGAGTGAATTCCCACAGCACAACTGTGTTTGCTGGCATTTCTGGGTGGCGACGGCAGTGGCAGTGACCAGCGAGCATCACCCTTCTCGACCTGATCTTCTCGGTCAGAGGTGGAATCTCCCCATAGAGCTGGGCGTTGGTGATGTGGTCAAATGCATTTACCAAATACATCAACTCTGGTAGTAGACTTTGACTTTATACGGCTGAGGACCAGCTGAGTAACTATACTGGAGAGGCAGTGGCTTTATTTTAAATGGAGCATTTTGGATAATTTACTCATGTCTTCATAACAAAGTGGCAGGCTGTACTAGATTTTATGAATAATCTAGAGCTGCACTTAAAAGCTCAATTGAACATTGAGATTCAAATAATTATTACATTACAATCTAATGTGTAAAAGGAGAAACAAACTGGATTTTATTAAAGCTGAAATCAAAAGTAGCCCACAAACTGGTCAAAATACTTGAGGGTCAAAGGGATTAATTCAATTAACTACTTAACCCGACACAGGCTAGTTAATATATCAAAATCCACGACGAAACCATAGATGATTAAAATAAGGACAGCATTAAAGTCAAATGATCTAAAATGCAAACCCTGATAAAGACAATGACAGAAAAACGAGTTGAAAAAGCAGATGGCAGAAACTATAAAACCCATGAAAGACAAACTGCAAGATTATCAAAATTAACACAAAAATGTTTTCAATTGTATTACGGAAAAGAGTGCTCAGGAGCAATGTAAAAATATATGACAATATTGTGATTGAACAAAAGGAAACAGATGTTGAATGTGTTGTTAGGACAGTATATTCAGAGGAAGATGAGCATCATCCACAGAAAAATATTAAATCAGAGAGACCCACCAAAATTGACACAAATAAAATTAATAAAGTAATGCCACACAAGCACAATAATTCTGCAGAACCAAGTGGTTTTTACCCCAGCATTAGAAGCAGATGAAAAAATGTCTTCTTTTTCTACTTCTTCTGTTGTAAGACAACTTGTTCCGTTTGATCTTCTGTTTGCGCACGTTGGGTTGATTGCATTCGTCAAAACAGGGTGGACCACGTGAAGTTTGCAATCCCCCACCCCAGAAATTTTCTGAAGCACTAACTATAAATTTTCCAAAGTTCTCCACATTTGTGAACAATCCATTCACTTGGAAAACTGCCAATTTACCAATTTGAAATAAGTGAAAAGGAGAAAACCAGAGAACAAGAGAGCTTCTTCCAAGATGGCGCCCAACTCAAGCGACTATTTGCATACCAGTCACAGAAGCAGATCTCTACAATCTCTCTACTCTCGGTCGTTGGTTTGTAACGGGTTCTATTTCACGAAAATTTGTTTAAGCTGTTTGTGAATTTACTCCTCCACCCTTTGCTGTAACGGAGAAATTTTTACTTATTCCTGTAGAGTTTTTCCTCCTCCACATTTGGTTTTGAAAATTAGAACACTTGGCTAATTTCCCTGCTTTTTTAGTAAAAAAAACATTAAAAAAAAATTAAAATCAAGCTGCTGCATGAGTCACAAGGCCCTCACAGATGTCCAATCACAATGGATCTCATTTACATATGCCATCACAATGGAACAGGTGTGGGAGATTGGAACCTTCACGTGGTCTGGCGTGCACAATCAAATAAAGCAAGTTGTCCTTCCCCCCACCTCTATCACCCTGTCTCTCCTCCCTCCTCTCCCCCCACTCTGCCCCCCCTCCCTTCTACCTCCCCCCTCCAATTCTCTCCCTCCCCTCCCCTTCTCTCCCCCTCTCCTCTCCTCCCCCCCCCTCTCCCCCCCTCCCCTCTCCTCTCCCCTTCCCCCCCCCCCCCTACCCCACCCTCCTTCCCCTACCCCCCCGTCACTCTCCCGCTTTCCTCCCCTCCCCCCCCCCCATCCTCACCCCCTCCTCTCTCCCCTTCCCTCCCCATTCTCTCTCCCCTCCCCCCTCCTCACCATCTCTCTGCACCCCTCTCGCCCCCATTCCCCATTCTCCTCGCCCCTCCCCCCCCCCCTCCCCCCTTCCATCCCCACCCATCTCTCCCCCTCTCCCTTCCCCATCCCTCTCCCCCTTCCACATCCCCTCCCTCCACCACTACCCCTCTCCCTTCCCCCACTCCCCCCTCTCCCCTCCCCTCCCGCTCTCCTCCCCTCCCCAATCTCCACCGTTCCTCCTCCCCCTCTCCCCACCTCATCTCCACCTTCCCTCCCCCTCTCCTCCTTCCTCCCCTCCCCCCCCCTCCTTTGTCTCCCCCCCCTCCTTTGTCTCTCCCCCTCATCCTTTCTCCCTCCCCCCTCTCCTCTCTCCGCCACTCCCCCTCCCCGCTCTCATCCGCCTCCCTCACCCCACCCCCCCCCACTACCGTGTTAATGGCAGGTTGTTAGTGTGCATGTGACGCCGCAGCACCCCCCCCCCCCCCCACTAGGGAACGGGACCCAGCGGTCTCCGCTCCTTCCCCTCGCCCACCCAGTCTCCGCCCACCCAGTCTCCCCTACCCCCTACCCCCGTGTGTGTGGGGGGTAGTTAGTGTGCGTGTGAAGCCGCAGCATTTCCCCCTCCCACCGCGCGTTAGGGGGGGGGGGGGAAACAGACCCAGCGGGTCTACACTTGGTCTAGTGTACTGTAAATGGCTCAATTGTAACCATGCATTGTATTTCCGCTGAATGGATCACACGCAAGAAAAGCTTTTCTCTGTACTTCGGTACACGTGACAATAAACAATACTAAATAGCAATGTTACAAAATTTTGAGATTAAAAAAATCAAGTCTGCAGTTTATCCCATCAGATAAAGCATAACAATAAGTTTAATTTGACACCTAATTCACTTTCATATCTCAAGTAATAAAAAAGTTATGGCCATTTTCATACCCGGAAATTAGCATCTTAATTTCGGGTTCTTAAGAAGCCCCTTTTAATGTAAAAACAAGGTACATACCTTTAATTGTTTGCTTTATAAAACCCTGGGGCTGCGAGAGGTCGCGGGTTGAGAGAGTGTTTTTTAAACTACTATAACTATTATACAAGGCCATAAAAACTAATAATACCTTTTGCGACGGGGTCTTTCAGCGATTTTCCGTTAATGATTTACTAGGCTGAACATTTTCGATTGCAACAGCCTAGTAAAAATCGCATTTTAAACCCGCCCCCTCTAAACAGCGCCAAAATCACACACACGGGGCTGGGACAGAATCTCAATGACGATTCAGGTAGGCTTTGTAACATACCTATACTAAACTATCTTGCTGAATGTCTACCATTGGGACATTACAGGAACCAATAAAAATAGGGCAAATTAAAGTAGTGGACATTTTTAGATCATTATAGACTGCAAGCATGGATTTGTACAGGGAAGATCATATCTGACAAAGTTCACAACATTTTATTTTTGAGGTGCGGACCAGCTAGTGTTTGGGATAATATGTACAGGTTTAAATGTAATGACCAAGGAGGTATTTGATATGAGACTTTTTGATAAAAATTGAAGCTAATTGAGTACGTCAAGTTATTGTTCTGTTTAGGAAACTGATTATGTGATGAAAAACAGACAGCAGTTGATTGGCAGGTTTTCACACTACTAGGATGTGATGAATGAATCGTGGAAGGATCATTGTTAAGGTCACTACTATTCATTGTATTCAATAATAAGTACGCAAAATATACGATAATAATATAATGAAACACACAAATAAACGATAATAGTGCAGAATTAAAAATAACGCCCCCATATCTATATAGTGCAGAGCCTATTTGGAATTGTAGCATTTAAAAGCCCAATGGTTGTCAAGAAGAAGCAGCTTCTGAAACTTAGTTACAGTTTTCGTACTCCTATACCTTCTTCCCGAAGGCTGTAGTGAAAAGAGAGCATGGCCTGGGTGGTGTAGGTCTGGGATGGTTGGTTACGTTTTTGAGGCAGCGCCTCCTGTGACTAGTGTTCACTACTTTTTACAATCTTCTTTGTTCCTGGGGGTTTGAGTTGCTGAACAAGGCCGTGATGCAACTAATTGATATGCTCTCTAGTGTTCAATGGTGTATTAATTGACGTAACAAATCTCTCAATCTTCTTCGGAAGTAGAGGCGTTGATGGGCCTTCTTTATGATCGCATCAATGTGCTGAGTCCAGGACAGACTTAGAATTGAGGTACAGTGCGGAAACAGGCCTTTTGCACCAACCAACGATCACCCCGTACACCAATACTATCCTACACATTAGGGACAAATTTACAATTTTTATCAAAGCCAATTAACCCACAAACTTGTACCACTTTGGAGTGTGGGAGGAAACTGGAGCACGCAAAGAAACCCAGGTGGTCACAGGGAGAACGTACAAACAAAACCCGTAGTCAGGATTGAACTTGGGTCTCTGGCATTGTAAAGGGCCTGTCCCACTTGGCTATTTTTTCGGCGACTACTGGCATCATTCCCTGACATATCAGGTCACCAAACAATTAGTGGCGTGGCGCTGCATGATGACGTATGCTCAAGTGTCGCAACATTCTTTTTGTCGCCGCTGGATTTTGAAATGTTCAAAATCTTTTGCTGACACTGACATGACGCCGGCAGCCGCAGAAAAAAATCGCTAAGTGGGACAGGCCCTTAAGGCAGCAAACCTATCACTGTGCCACTGTTTCCACCCCCACCCCTCCCAGTCCGTAGTTATTGAGGCAATGTCAACTTACTCTTGAGGCCGCCGGTCGTATTCATCAACAATAAGCAGGGCTCGAAATTAGCGGTTGCCCGGGTGCCAATGGCAATCTACAGTCTCGCTGGGCAACCTAAAAGCCATGCCATTTTGCCCGGCTTGGCAAGCACCCGGGACACCTATCATTTAATTCTGTACTGTAAATGGCTTTTACAGTACAGAATTACTGGCTCTCTCTCTCCATCTCTGCCCGCCGCCCGGGTCTCCGCTCGGCAGGCCGCCTTACACATGCGCACTGCCACGGCCTGCACATGCGTACAACCACGGCCAGCACATCATCGGCCGTGATTGTGCGCATGTGCCGCCCTGCACATGCGCACTGCCACGGCAACTGGTTGGCGTCGGCCACTTTCTCCCTCCCTTTGCATTGTGGGAGATCTGGCCGCCATTGCTGTCCGGTTGCCGCCTCACCGCGACCGCTGGAAACCAACGCAGAATCACTGCCTGGAGCTGGAGTAACTCCCTGGAGTAACTCTTGCTTCTTGATTTCCTGCCCTCCAAAAAGATTCCAAATGGAATTTAAACTGGTGGACCCACCACCACCAATCTCCAAACTCTGAAAAATAACAGCCTATTACATTTTATCTGTTTATTTATTGTGTGTATATATATGGTCTATGGTATATAGACACACTGAACTTCTATCTCCCGTTCTGTATTATGTTTACATATTCTGTTGTGCTGCAGTAAGCAAGAATTTCATTGCCCCATCTGGGACACACGACAATAAAACTCTTTACTCGGACCCAATCAAAAAAGGGTTCTTGGGGAAAAAAAGAGCCACCTTAAATTTTGTTGCGTCTGGTTGGGTACCTATGGTAGGGTGAAAACTATTCCATGCTTTAATTGTGTGGGGGAACTCCATAGAGCATCTCTGGATAGAAAAAGTTGGGTGACGTTTCGGGTAGAGACCCTTCTTTCGATTTCCTCTGGTTTTAGTGTTTTTAGTTTAATTTAAAGATACAGCGTGGAGACAGGCCCTTCGGCCCACAGAGTCCACGCCGACCACCGATCACCCGTACTCTAGTTCTATCCCACACATCAGCGACGTAAGTCAAGAGTGTTTTATTCTCTCACGTCCCAGTTAGAATAATGAAATCCTTACTCGCAGCAGCACAACAGAATACGTAAACATAGTACTCTGTAAACAATGTTATAAATGAGAAAACAAAACTCCATACAGACAGCACCCATATTCAGGATCAATTCTGGGTCTCTGGCAATTTTAGGTCGCAACTTTATGGCCAATGTACTGCCCCATAGTCTTGAACCATTTAAAACATACAGTAGATGGAAAGGGGGACACAACCTTCTACCGCTGCACCACAGAGAGCATATTAACGTATGGCATCTCTGTGTGGTATCTCAGCTGCACGGAGGCTGAGAGGAGAGCTCTTCAGCGCGTCGTCCACAGAGCGCAGAAGATTATTGGGACACAGCTATCAGCCTTGGAGGGCATCTACCGCACACGGTGCCTCAGGAAGGCAGTCAGCATCCATGAAGACTCCTCACACCCTTGTAATGGACTGTTAGAACTACTTCCCTCCGGCAGACGTTGGAAGGCCTTCTACGCCCGAACCTCCAGACTCAGGAAAAGCTTCATTCCCAGAGCTATAGCGGCTCTGAACCGGCCCTGCTGAGTGCCCCGCACCCCCCATGGACTGTCTCCCTCGGATGGTCACGTCGCACAGACAAATCTGCACTTTAGTCTGTTTGAACTGTTTTACCTTTTTTACTGTTGTAATGTTCTTTTTACAAACCATGTTCTTGGGGTATCTAAATCTAAATTTTATTAGTTATTTCAGTTATAACATCGGATGGAAGCTGCATACCAAATCTCGTTGCGCTTATGTCCAATGACAATAAAATATATTATTATTATAATTATTATTATTATAGCGTCACTTAGAGATTTAAGACTGAAAATGGATAGTTTCATTTTTTTTAGTAACCAAAAGTTATCAACGTATAATTTTTTGTGTCTTGGAAAATAAAATATAGTGGCACAGCTGGTGGACTTGCTGCCTCACACACCAGAGAACTGTGTTCGATCCTGTTCTCGGGCACTGTCTGTGTTGAATTTGCACATTCTCCCTGCAAGCATGTGGGTTTCTTCCCACATCCCAAAGACGCATTGGCTTTGTAGGTTAACTTGTCTCAGTAAAATTGCCCCTAATGTGCAGGGAGTGGGCGAGGAAAGTGGGATCCAGAACTTTGTGAACGGGTGGACAAAAATGCTGGAGAAACTCAGCAGGTGAAGCAGCATCTACGGAGAGAAGGAAATAGGCGAAGTTTCAGGTCGAGACCCTTCTTCAGACTGATGCGAGGGTGCGGGGGGGAGGGGGGGGGGGGGCGGAAAAGAAAAAAGGAAGAGGCAGAGACAGTGGGCTGAGGGAGACCTGGGAAGCGGAGGAGAAAGCAGGGACTACCTGAAATTGGAGGTCAATGTTCACACAGCTGGGGTGTAAACTACCCAAGCGAAATATGAGGTGCTTCTCCTCCAATTTACGGTGGGACTCACTCTGGCCATGGAGGACAGAAAGGTCAGATTCGGAATGATAGGGGAAGTTGAAGTGCTGAGCCACCGGGAGATCAGGTTGGTTATTGGATTGGATTCAATTTATTGTCATTGCACTTTTCAGTGCAACTAAATGGTTTAGCCTGCAGTCATAACATAGAATAAATAACAAACACTCTACACAGTTTAAAGTCCCAAAGTCATTGTCTCTTCCCTCCTTGCTCTCCCTCTGCGCAGAGCCAATCCAAGCCTCCGATATTGTGACCCTGCCGGGTGATGGTAAGTAAGTCCCGCAGCTGAATCGAGATTGTGAACCGAGCGGAGGTGTTGGGCGAAGCGATCACCAAGCCTACGCTTGGTCTCACCGATGTAGGGCAGCTGACACCTAGAGCAGCAGATGCAATAGATGAGGTTGGAGGTGGTGCAGGTGAACCTCTGCCGCACCTGGAAAGACTGCTTGGGTCCTTGAATGGAGTCAAGGGGGGAGGTAATGAGACAAGTGTAGCATTTCCTGTAGTTGCAAGGGAAAGTGCCAGGAGATGGCCGCTTCGACAGGGACAATCTAGAGACAGCCATCAAGGCTGTGCTACCTGCCGATCACCAATCCCTCACACTCACCCCCTACGACGTATACATGGCACTGAGTATGACTAATGCACGTAAAGCTGATGGCCCTGACGGCATCCCCGGGCGCGTGCTCAGGGCCTGTGCTGCGCAGCTGACAGACGTCTGGACTGACATCTTCAACCTGTCACTTGCCCAAGCAGTTGTCCCCACTTGCCTTAAAACCACCAGTCTGTTCGGTTAGACAAACACACCTCTTGAACCCTCACCCTGAACACCGGCGTTCCACAGGGCTGTGTGCTGAGCCCCCTCCTCTACTCCCTCTTCACCTATGACTGCACACCTGTACTTGGTACTAACACCATCATCAAATATGCAGATGATACAACGGTGATTGGCCTCATCAGCAACGATGAGTTGGCCTACAGGGAGGAGGTCCAGCACTTAGCAGCATGGTGCGCTGACAACAACCTGGCCCTTAACACCAAGAAGACCAAGGAGCTCATTGTAGACTTCAGGAAGTCCAGAGGTGGCACGCACACCCCCATCCACATTAACGGGACGGAGGTGGAACGTGTTTCTAGCTTCAGGTTCCTGGGAGTCAACATCTCCGATGACCTCTCTTGGACCCACAATACCTCTACTCTGATCAAGAAGGCTCATCAGCATCTCTTCTTCCTGAGGAGACTGAAGAAGGTCCATCTGTCTCCTCAGATCCTGGTGAACTTCTACCGCTGCACCATCGAGAGCATCCTTACCAACTGCATCACAGTATGGTATGGCAACTGCTCTGTCTCTGACCGGAAGGCATTGCAGAGGGTGGTGAAAATTGCCCAACGCATCACCGGTTCCTCGCTCCCCTCCATTGAGTCTGTCCAAAGCAAGCGTTGTCTGCGGAGGGCGCTCAGCATCGCCAAGGACTGCTCTCACCCCAACCATGGACTGTTTACCCTCCGGGAGGCGCTACAGGTCTCTCCGTTGCCCAACCAGCAGGTTGAGGAACAGCTTCTTCCCGGCGGCTGTCACTCTACTCAACAACGTACCTCGGTGACTGCCAATCACCACCACCCCCGGACACTTATTATTATTTATTCAAATCGTTTGCTATGTCGCTCTTCCAGGGAGATGCTAAATGCATTTCGTTGTCTCTGTACTGTACACTGACAATGACAATTAAAATTGAATCTGAATCTGAGAGGGGGTGCTTTGGGCGGGACGAATTGACCAAGGAGTTACGGAGGGAGCAGTCTCTGCAGAAAGCCGACAGCGGAGGATATGGGAAGATGTGGCCAGTGGTGGGATCCCTTTGGTAGACAAAGCTGGAGAAAATTAGCAGGTGAGGCAGCATCTATGGAGCGAAGGAATAGGTGACGTTTCGGGTCGAGACCCTTCTTCAGACTGATGTCGGGAGGAGTGGGGGGCAGGAAAAAGAAAGGAAGAGGCGGAGGCAGTAGGCTGTGGGAGAGCTGGGAATGGGAGGGGAAGGAGGGAGAAAGCAAGGACTACTTGAAATCGGAGGTCAATGTTCATACCGCTGGGGTGTAAACTACCCAAGGAAAATATGAGGTGCTGTTCCTCCAATTTGGGGTGGGCCTTACTCTGGCCATGGAGGAGGCCCAGGACAGAAAGGTCCAATTTGGAATGGGAGGGGGAGTTGAAGTGTTGAGCCACTGGGAGATCAGGTTGGTTATTGCGAACTGAGTGGTATTGTGCGAAACGATCGCCAAGCCTGCACTTGATCTCACTGAGGTTGATCATACGCTGAATAATCCAACCAGATTTTTGTTTGGAAATGGAAAGAGATAATAGAAATTGCATTCATTGCAACATGTAAAAAGAGTTGAGATACTGTATTAAAATTTTGCTGCATGTCTTTGTGGTATATATCATGTCTTGATTGGTGACTATGTTTAGTTTGTGACTTTATTTGAAGCAGAAATAATATGCGAATGCTTCATAATTCCGACTGGTGACTACGCACTTCGTCCGAGCACATTATCGCACGTGACAAGCAAGCCGTCTTAAATGACCACCTAAACTGTCACTTGGCAACCTAAAAAGCTGCCTAGGTTGCCCGGCTGGCAACAATAAGCTTTTCACTACCTCGGTACACGTGACAATAAACTAAACTGTCTTCAACATAAACATTTTGCATTGAGAAAAAATATTGAGAACTTTCCAAACTGACAAAAGTGAGAAAAATAGACACAAAAGGGAGACACTGAAAGTGAGAAATTGCAGTTCAAAAGAAATATAGCAAAAGACAGACACAAAAAGTTGGAGTAACTCAGCGGGTCAGACAGCATCTCTAGAAAATAGGAATAGGTAGGTGTCAGGGGAAAGGGAAACAAGAGATATAGATGCTGATGTAAAGATATAGAACAAATGAATGAAAAATATGCAAGAAAGTAATGATGATAAAGGAAACAGGCCATAAGAGAAAACTAGTCAATGAGACTCAACAAGACAACAGTAAAACTAGTCTGACGACTAGGGTGGGGAAGGGACATGGGGGGGGCGGATTACAGGTGCATTGCAGGAGCGAAAAGATTAAAACGCATAAAATCACAATTTTTAAGAGATTAATTTATTATTTCTCAAAAAACAAAATGCATTGAGCTAAGATTTAATTGTTGGGGAGGGAGACTTGTAGGTGGAGGTCAAGAAACTAATTGACAATGGAGATAATTTACTCCATTTTGTAGTGGGATTAACAATGAGGTCATCAATGACTGTAAAATTCAAGCAACTGCAGATCTGCAGTTAACTGCAGATATCATGAAACGGCAGCCAGAATTGCCCAGGTCCTTCACAACATGTACTGCAACAATGCATCATTACAAAGTACAAAGTTCATTACCCTCCCAGAGTCATTTTACTATTACAATTGTGAAACTTCATTCTTTCACATCTTAAATTTAATGTCAGAGATTGCGGAGAAATAAAATCAAATTGGTAATTTCAAATACCGCAGTTAATTCACATGCCATCTTCCTTTGCCGATTTTGCTTTCTGCACATGTTTACAACATATTACATTTTCTACCTTTCATTTCTTGCTTTAAACTACCTTAGTGAATTCTTCAATTGCATAAGGTGAAGGAAATACCATTGCTTTGCCAGCAAACACTTTTCATAACCCCTACTGAGGGCACATGTCTGAAACTGCTCCAAATGTCATAAGCTGCAATGGAAACATCTACAGATGATCTATGAGCAGCCACAAGCACAAGCAAAGAATTCCTTTGCCACTGATCACAAAATCTAGGTTAATTATTTTCGACACTTGCTGCATCTTGTCCTGCAATTTTTCCCATGTCTGATAATAAATAAACATTGCTTTTAATGTTTTGCCTGTTTTGTATTATTATTGCTTTAGTTATTCTGGCTCTGGAATTCAGTTCCTTTAGGGCAACTTAATTTCCAAATAGTATTTTTATTATTCATTTGTTAACGTTTATGAATAAAGGGTTAAAACAGAAATTAACCTTCATTCTATATGCATCAAAATTTACATGTGTACTTGCAGACTTCAAAAATAAAATACCAAATTAGGTTTGGATAGTGCAGGGATTATGAACCTTATGCACATTTCCACACAACTCCACTGAAGGAAAACTGTTTTGTGTCACAATAGAGGACCTCAGACCCAACCACAGTTCAATAACAGTTAATAACAACATTTTTAATGAGCAGGCACATGGCCAGTAACTCAAAATTTGGCAATGTTTGCAAAACATGTGTATATGGCAAAGAAAGCACCAGATAATAGTGAAATATTTGTACTGTCCCTGGCCCACTCAAAGTGGAGGAGGAACATTCAGAATTGCATTGAGAATCTCTAGTTCCTTCATCACAAGCTGTAAAGCCAGTAATATTATGTCCCAAATTACCTGCTCACCACATCACAAAGGCTACCTGCCCCAATTGTGAGGGGAGTCAGTGGATTTTACAACATCCAGTTTGGTACAGAAAGAAATGGAGGGGAAGCAACCTATTATAACAATACTATAGTGACAGTGTTGCTGTTATGAACACCGAACTATATATCAGGCAAGCTTCATTATTGCTCGATACTTTCTGTTCCAAAGAGAACCCAATGTTCATTAACTTCAAATTCTGTGCATCTTCAACTGATTTTGTTCTATTGGTAAAAACAATAATCCTAGGTGCAGGAAAAGCCAGTACAGAACTAAAAACATTTTGTCCACATGCTTGGAACTCAACATCTGCAGAGCAAATTTGAAAACAAGATTTTTAAGTACAGAAATTGCATCGTGGGGAATTTGATAGCCTACACCAACTAACTACCAGCCACAATTTAGAAAATTAAGTGTCAATAGAGTCAAGGACGTTTAATTGCATTGATTTACTTGTTACAGTTTAACAGGCCCATAACACAGATAATATATAGTAAAAAATAAAATACATTAACAACTGTATTAACAACTGCTGACATACTGCATTACAGCATGGTATGGCAGCTGCACCATGGCAGACAGGGAGAGGCTTCAGAGGGTAACCAGGACAGCGCAGAGGATCATTGGTTGCCCTCTCCCCTCCCTGATGGACATCTACACCTCCCGCTGCCTTAGCAGGGCAAAGAAGATCACCAAAGACAGCTCCCATCCTGCGTTTGGACTGTTCGACCTGCTGCCCTCTGGAAGGCGCTATAGGTGCATCAAATCCAGGACAAACAGACTCAGGAATAGCTGCTTCCCGAGAATTATATCTACCATGAATTCAAATCCACACATTCACTGACTACACCGCCCAACACGGACTTCCATCTGTATATATGTATATATGTATGTAGCGCCGTAGAATTTGTGCACCTATCCCCCCCCCCATCTCCCTTCTGTTTTGTTTTCTGTTTCTTGTTTTTTGTGTAAAATTGTATGTATGCACTGAGTACGAGCAGCTTTCAGTTTCACTGTACATGTATAGTGACAATAAATGGCATATCTATTACTAAATAATCATAATAGTGCAAAAAATAAATCACTACATTGGGGGACTTAGGATTTAATATTACAAACAAATATGTAATACAGGTGCACAACCTTTTATCCGAAATTCCAAATAACGAAAAGCTCCAAATAGCGGACATTTTTTCTGTCCTTTAAGAAAGGTCCCTGAAGACGTTCACCGAGGGCAGCCCACAGAGGTGAAAGCGGAACCTCCGGTCGGTCTTCGAAAAAAGGGGAACTAAGTCCCCATTCATAAAAGAGAAGGTGAGGGTATATTGCGCGGGAGGATTAATAATTGACAATCTGCTGCTGCCTGCCCGCTGAGTTAAAAAGTTCCCACGGTAGACTCACGACGTGAGTCTTGCGTGGGAACTTTTTAAGTCAGCGGGCAGGCAGCAGCAGATTGTCGCTCCCTTCAGTTTCACCCCACCTACACCCCTCTGCTTCCCGGCCATGTGTGTGACCCCTTCCCTCCCCGCTCCAGCTCCTAACCCATTGCACCGGCGCGGGGGCTTTGCACTGTCTTCACGTCGGCGATGCCAGCATGTCAGTGCCAGTCACCGGAGACGTCAGGACCAACGGGACACCGACCCCCAGGCCCACTGCAAGCACGGAGATCCCAGAGACCGACAGCCAGCAGCAGCCCAGCCCCGTTCCAACTCCAGAGGAACACGCTCCCCGTAGGGACAGAAGCTGATGGTGTGCAAGGTACGTCTTGTTCTTGGGGTTGCAGATGAGGGGGCGCAGCTCGGGCTGTGGGCGAACTGCCACTTGTCGCTGTAGCGGCCCATCGGGGAGCAGGTTCCTGTTGGTCCTGACGTCTCCGGCCACCCCCCTGTACAGGAGCTGAGAGACGTCAGGACCACCAGAAGCCGCTCCCCGATGGGCTGCTACGGCGACAAGTGGCAGTTCGCCCACAGCCCGAGCTGCGCCCCCTCATCGGGACACCGACCCCCAGGCCCACTGCAAGCACGGAGATCCCAGATCAGCAACTCCAGCTCAGCCCCGCTCCAACTCCAGAGGAACACGCTCCCCGTAGGGGCAGAAGCTGATGGTGTGCAAGGTACGTCTAGTTCTTGGCGTGGCGCAGCTCGGGCTGTGGGCGAACTGCCACTTGTCGCCGTAGCAGCCCATCGGGGAGCAGATTCCTCTGGAGTTGGAGGGACAAGGAGACACAGCAGCTTTTGAGAATAGTGGGCAATCACTTCCAAAGTTCTGCCCACACAGTCAGTACACCTCTCCTACACTTGTCTCCCGCACTAAGATCATCTCGCAGAGAATGATCCCAGCCTAACCCTCCCTATTCTGCAAGAAAAAAAACTACATTGAAGACTCAAACTCGCGATCGAGTAACTGCCGGGATCGAGGCGCAAACTCGCGACCTTGCGGATATGAGCCGAGCACTCTACCACTGAGCCAGCCGTTAAAATCTACGCTAAAAATCTTCCATTCCGAAAGCCAAAAAATTCCGAATTACGAAAAGTGTCTGGTCCCAAGGCTTTCGGATAAAAGGTTGTGCACCGTACTGAATTTCAATTATACTCTGAAATAACTGTTAAAAATGATTTACCGCCCCATCCCACTCCACACACTCATCACTCTACAGTGGCTAAAAGGTTCTTACATCAAATAAATTAAATATATTAAACCCAATTGCATTTATTTTGTGCACAGACATAAAAGTGAATAAGCAACATGATAGACCAAGCAAAGTTAAGCCGAGGGAGAAAAAGGAAATAACAAAAAAAAAATAAATAGCTGGAGTAACTCGGGTAGCATCTCTGGAGAACATGGATTGGTGAGGTTTCGAGTCAGGACCCTGATTTGGGGGGTGGGGAGGAGGTGGTTGTAGGAGTTACATGAAATAGAATAATTCAATTTTCATACAGGTGGGTTGCATGTTACCCAAACAGAATACGAAGTGCTGTTCCTACAGCTTGTGTGTGACCTCACTCTGGCAATGGAGGCAGCCTAGGACAGACAGGTCAGTATGGGAATGGGAGTCAAAATGGTTAGCAACCAGGAGATCCAGTAGGCCTTAGCGGTCCGAGCACCAAGAAAAACATCACGGCTATTTTAAATTATATTAACATTTTAAAAAAACTATGGAGTTCAAGTATTCTAATTAGCGCACCAACATTTTTTTGACATATAGAAACAGAAAAGGCTTTGACTTGTGGCCCTGCAATTCAACTTTCAAATGGGCTTGAGAGGGAGAGACAAAGATGTAAAAATAAAAGGAATGAAGCTGACCAGTTTCCTGCCTCTGTCATTTGATTGCTTTTATGAAATAAAATGAAATTAGTAAAGTTCAGCTAAGTTCAGTAGAATGTCTCACCCCTTTGCCACTTGCTCATGGAGTGACCAAGAAAGTGTTTTAAGTGGATGAAGGATTCAAGTGCAGGAACAATAGGATTGATGGGAAACTAGGAAGTACAGATACTAATTGAAAAACTATAGATTGAACTCAAAAGAATAGGAGCCATGGGGCAGGATACAAAAAAGTTAGGAAGGAAGTCATTAACAATTATGCTTTTCTCAGCAACACAATTACCGTCTCTGATTTCTTCCTCTGTCACATTACCCACCATCTATTGTCAAAGGTGAAATGTAATGCAGAAGTCTTTTAACTCTCCACTCTTCAATCAGAAAGCCAAAAAGGCAACTGGTCAGATTTTTGGGATATGCAAGCAGTTCCAAGTGTTATTGAACATTTCCTATCGTACATGCTGAAGGAAGAATTTTGTGCACACATACAAACACTTAAGTCCTGAACTTGTAATAGCTGTGCAATTGCAGCTTCACAATTCCTCTGATGGATTGTGGAGAGAGATGTAGCTAAGCATTTGCAATGTTTAGACTTTGTAAAGAATGTATTTTAATTGCTTAGATTTTTATTATTTAGACACATAATATTGAGTTCAATGTATTCTTGTGAAATGTTCCTGAATTTAAGAAATATTGAGCTTTCACAGCCAGTTAGGCAGGATGCCGGTCTCAGATGACTGCTGTTTTTTTGGAAGCAGTTTTCCATGTAGATCTTGTAGCAACCCATCCAACATAACTGGATCTACAGTATACAAAGAAAGCATTGCAACTCCGTAGAACATTTGGCAGAGCTTTATGCCAGAATTTTGTTACATTTTCTCTCTCCTGGACTGGTGAAGGTGGGAACAGGATGAATCACATTGATAAGTGTGAATTTTAGCCCCAGTCAACAGGGAAATTCTGTGTATTTCGCACTATTTCTGTCCATGTTGGCTTCCAGCCACTATTTTCACACTTTTCAGTGACTGTCAATGATTACTTTCTTGCTCTACACTCCATATATCGTCCCATTTTCTCTCACTCCAATTTTGTCCCAATCACCACGTTTCCACTCCCTTACTCTTTCTTTCTACCCGTCACAGTGTACTTTACTTCCTTTCCAGTTAATGCCTTCAATTAATTGACATCCATCAACTAGTTTCTTGCTCCTCCATGCAATTCAATCATTCATTAATCTTTCCCGGATCCTTTCACTTTTAATCGTGCTAATCCCAAGATAAAAATTACTTTGTAAATAAAGCACACTGTTTCGGAAAACCACGCTGGTTCTGTCAGTATCTTATTATGCATTTTGTGTAATTGCTCTTGTTGCACTTTAAGACATTTAAGGAGAACTTAAATGAAATAAACATCCCTCTATCAAAATGGTGTGTGTCCATTTGAAGTCAAGAGATCTTGCTCCTTGCTCCAAGTTGCTGCATCCAAGTTAGCAAATTATTCCTTGTTTGAGAAATGAATAATTTCTGGGGTACTTTGAAATAAGAGTTGTTGCTAATAGGATACAAGCACAAGAGGACAATTTCTAATCAAAATGTTCTGAATAAGAAACCACTTTAGACCCACCATCATGCACAAGCACGAGAAAAACAATGATTAGCACATTTAAGCTGCGTTATTGTCATATTCATTAACACATACTAAATCCTGTTATTGAGCTGCACTGGAGCCGAGATTGTTTCAGGCATGGAAGAGAAAGGTAGAGGAAAGACATGTGTGAAGGGAAAGGAGCAAAAAGTGGTTTGACATCAAAAGAAAATTATCAATCAACCTTTTACAAGCATGGATATCATTTCCCCCCTTCCCCTTGGTGGGGTGGGAGGAAAGTTTATTCTCTTCTGTGTAATGTAGAAGTTTGTCAGTCATTAAGCTTTGTCTCAGCTGGGACAAAGATCTCCTATGGCTGCAACACTCCGCCGAAATTATGTCTGTTAGATCAGGGTCATGTATTTATAAGTTCTGGATCAATTTATCAAGACTTCCACATAGAAATGTGCTGTTTTAAGATGGCTTTCATAGAAACATAGAAAATAGGTGCAGGAGTAGGCCATTCGGCCCTTCGAGCCTGCACCTCCATTCAATATGATCATGGCTGATATAATGACCACAATAACTATTAAGTATAAGTACAACCCCAAAAACCTCAACCAAGCTGGCGGATCAAAGTGTGAATTTACACAGAAAAAAAAGTCAACAAAACAAATCTGTTACTGATGCACTGAACCGTTCATTCGCCAATTCTCACCTTGGTTCAGTTGGTAGCAAATGCCTCCAGAACAAAAAGCTTTAACCCCATTGCAAAATCTGAAGTAATTAATGCCGACACCTTGGTGTAGCACTGACGTGCTGCAGCATGGTCATAGGTATTGTCATTTCAACAAGGCCCAGTCCAATTGAGATTCATGGGGATATAATAAAATCCATTGGCTTTATTTGGAGTGCAGTCTCTGATGATGCTGGCTGCATTTGAGGCAGCGACTCCGATAAATCCCTTCGATGATGGGAAGGTCAGAGCCGGTGATGGACTGGGCAATGTTCACAACTTTTTCGCTCCTTGGCATTCAAGTTGCTGAACCAGGCCATGATGCAACCAGTCAATATGCTCTCTATTGTACACCTGTAGAAGTTCAAGAGTATCCTCTGACATACCGAACCTCTGTAATCTTCTCAGGAAGTAACGGTGTAGATGTACTTTATTTATAATTGCATCAGTGTGCTGAGTCCGGGAAAGATCTTTGGATATATGCATGCCCAGGAATGTGAAGTTTTTGACTCTCTCCACCATCGTCCCGTTGATATAAACAGGAATGTGGGTCCTCATCTTTCCTCTACCAGTCCACAATCAGTTAATTGGTTTTACTGATATTGAGAGCCAGATTTTGGGGTTCAACCATTTGTCAATCTCACTTCTATACTCCGATTCATCACCATCTGTAATTCGTTCAACAATGGTGGTGTCGTCGGCGAACTTGAAGATGGAGTTTGCACGGACGTTATCGCCACTGGTCGAGTCGTTGAGGCATGTCATCATACTCTTCATGGGCACCGGTATTATTGATGCCCTCTTAAAGCAGGTGAGAACCTCAGACTTCAGTAATGAGAGGTTGAAAATGTCCGCAAAACCTACAGCCAGTTGGTCTGCACAGGTTTTGAGAACGCGACCAGGTATGCCATCAGGTGCAGATGCTTTCCGAGGGTTCAACCCCTGAAGGGTCTTCTGACGTGAGCCTCTGCAGCTGTGACAATAATACCATCATACGCATGAAGGCACATCAGTGTTCTCCCTATCAAAACATGCGTAGAACGCATTGAGTTCGTCAGGGAGTGATGCTTCTCTGTCGCTTGAGCTGCCTCCTGATTTCACCTTGTAGGAGGTGATAGCATTCAAGCCCTGCCACAGTTGCCGAACATCCACCTCATCTTCCAGCTTTGAACGCGTCCCTTTTAGCCATTTTTGATGGCCTTGTCAAGGTTGTATCTGGATTTCTTATAGACCTCTGCATCACCAGACCTGAATGCCTGGGATTTTGTCCTCAAAAGAATGTGGATCTCCTGGTTTATCCAATGCTTCCACTGATCAACCTCCTAATTGGATGACGTTCACACAAAATGCTAACAGTCAAATGTACAGTGGAAGTCCACTTTTTACTTTAGCATCCAAAGAATGGCGTTTTGGATGAGTACCTTGTGACAAATCTCTTTTTTTCACACATACATTTTTGCCATTAGTTTATTTATCAGATATTAATTAGGAAAACAATAATGTACCAGCAAAGCTGGCAGTGAGTCTTAAAACTGCAATATATAAAATCATGCCCATGGTTTTTTTTTTATGTCACAAGGTTGCCATGACAAAATTAGCTTCCCAATTATCTGATAACATTGCACACAATTAACATGCAGAAACTTTGGTTCACTGCACAATTTCTATCAGATTCATCTTTAACATAGCAAGTTGCATCAGTATCATAACAACATGGCAAGCTTATAGCAACAGTTTTGGGCATAATGCCAGTTGGCTGAGCTACTCAATATTCCCGTGGTATTTCTAATAACCCAAGTTATCAAGAATTTATTTCATTCTTTTTTACAGTGCCATGTAAAAAATGTAATCGGACCCACATTTTTCCCCATCTATTTTAGCAAAATTTCAGCTCTCATTTCCGTTCCCATTATTGGGAACTTTGATTCCTTATGTATAAAGAAAATGCAAAGTGTATAATTTTTGAATGGATTTTATTTCCACTTTAATTTGCAAGACAAAGCTCCAGTTTAGTCAACTCTTCTTGCATGCCATTTCTCAAAGTTTACGGGTCAATCATGTAACTTTCTCTGTATATCTTTCTCCTTTTCCAAAAGGAAAGCTTTACATCTGCAAAACTACTTGCAGTTAGTCTCAACAGAATCAAAAGCAGTTTTAAAAATGTCATCTCTAAATAAAAATAAAATGCTGGAAACATTCAGGTCAGACAATGGCTGAGGTAAGAAAATAACTGAAGTAACATTTCAGCTCAAACTTCATATATTAATTTTGACAATCTTCCCATCTTTCATTCTTGCCTGTCGTGCAGAGCATTTCCAATAGTTTATTATTTCACCCTAGAATATTAATGGTGATAAAATATACTCCATTAACATTATCAACAATATACCATGATAACCCGCAGCAGGACCTAAAAACAGACTTCAAGGTTTGTCAATCATTACCTTAGAATATTCAAACTGTCATAAACATAAACACAGTCAGAACCATGGCCCAGTGTAATCAATATAGTGCTGCAGTGGAATCTTTAATTGGATAATCTGCACTCTTCTGTTTTAACCTTCTAACCCAATTCTGCAGTAACTAATGGTTATTCTAGTATTAAATTCTATTTTAAGCTTTATTGCGGTGTAATGTCGTCATCTACTATCATACAAAATTAGATCCATTTAAAAATCAGGCATTTGGCCTTTAAAAAAAAAAAAATCAATTTGAAAGCACAAGAAAACACTTAGGTGCCAGGCTAAGTGTCTTAAAAACAAGGTAAGATGTGACATTTCAAAATAGCTTATGCCATACACTGATAATCTCATTAATCAATGCATTGGACAGGGAGGTTAAAAGCACAATGCCAATTGCATCTTGATGTTCAAACTTTTCACTGGTTAATATTTCTCAAGAACAAATATATTAAAGTAAGATATTTTAGTGATTAGATTAGACCATAACTCTAAACTCAAGCAGAGGAGTTTAACCCTACTCATATCAGCCATGCCTGAAGCAGTAAGTGTACGTCCTGCCGAACAACTTGAATTCATATAAATGTTTACAAAGATCAATAATTGCAGTGCTAGGAGTGCATTTTAAAAGACAGGCATAATTTTTTGTTTGTTGCTCTCAGATAAATTCTTGCCATACGCATACAAACAAAGTTCCCAGTACACATACACAGATGAAGGCATTACTGAATAACTCAAGAGCACCAAGTACATTTGTCACCTGAAACAAAATGTTTTGCAATGTATTAATCTCTCTCCCACGATTGAATGCTGGTTCACTCCTAAAAATGAAGCTCTCTATTAATTCCCATGAGTATTTCCCCTTCATTGATGTTTACTATCTGTACAATAAAATCAATCTCTGTCATTGTTGTGAATATGTAATCCATTTAATTATATAATCCAAGGTAATGACATCCCTCATTATATCACTAGCTTTCTCTGCCTGCAAAGAGTGCACTTGATACAATTAAGTGTTTCTCTACATTTGGCTTTGTGAAGGCTGGTCATTTGTGAATGATGTACTGTGCATTGCTTATCAAAATGCAGTAGTCCAAAGTCCCAGTTTATGAAATGGTGTATGTTATCAAGATCTTGGACGAAAGATCAGATGGTTTTAAATTTCAGTTTTTTGACTTGGGAATTGAATAAAATCATAAACGAGAAAGAGTCACTGCATTGTTAGGCCCTATTTATGTAATCCAAAATAGTCTACTTGCAAGAAAAAGTACAAATCGTGTGCTATACAACTTGTACCCTCTTTGGGATGTTCAGCCATATCAGTCAACCAATGCCACAGAATGAAAGGGACCTATGTATTATGAACGTTTTCAAATCAATCACCGTTTAATCCCCCCTCAATGAGTAACAGCTTATCAAAAACACCAGTTACACTCTACAAATACGCCTTTATTTGAAAATTAACTACATGGCTTACTGAAATAAGTATCACGAAGGACTGTGCTCCGGATTGCTAAAATTGATCAAATACGTTTACAATGCTTTGCCAATACAAAATGACTTCACTTAAAGGATTCCGATAAGGGCAACAGCAAGGTATCACAGCAAATTACCTGTTTGGTTGCCTGCAAGTAAGACATTCTCATTATCAAAGAGTAAATAATCCTGATTGCCACATATACCCTTTCTAGGTAATAAAATCAGAGATAAAGACGACATTTCCAAATCGGCATCACAATTCTCAATACCCCGAAAGTTAATAGTTAATACTTAACACGAAACGAATATTAGATCACAACCTGCACCCTCACGTATGTACTCAAATGGCTGAATGAGAGCGGACACATAATTTGTTACATTCCCTTGGTGTGGCGGGGGTGAGGGGTGGGCTCCGGCCAAGGGTGGTCTTTTAAAAATAAATGCAAACTATTTGCTTTGTTTTTTAAATGTACAATGCATTACCCCCCACCCCCTCCGCTCCATCTCCAAGACTCACCGAGTAGTAGCAGTTTGAGCTCTCTGCGAGCATCCCGCTTGTCTCTCCGCAGCTGCCTCTCGATCTCCGCGTTGATCCTTTTCGCTTCTTTCGCCTCCTCGCTCAGACAGCACGCCATGATGGAGTCGAGAGTCATGTAGCCGGCTTGTATGTGCAATGTGCTTGTGTGTGCAATGTGCTTGTGTGTGTGCAATGTCTGTGTCTGTGTGTGTGTGCAATGTGTGTCTGTGTGTGTGTGTGCAATGTGTGTGCAATGTCTGTGTGTGAAGGGGGGGGGGGGGGTCCTCCTCAGTACTCCACAACCTTACTAAGCATGGAGAATATGCGGGGAGCTTTTAAAATGGGGGTTGCAGGAGAAGGAAAAAAAATCACAATTACACTCTAAATCTGGCAGACAAACTAGAAGGGTTGAGGCAGATTATTTTCAAAATCGGGAGCGAGAGATTTCCAATCTCCCCCTGGTTTTCTCCTGGCGCGATAAAGGATTACAAGTCTATCCTGCGACAACCCTCTTCACTCTTGCTCCTTGCAATGTGCAGACACTTGGTTGTTGATTCCGTATCGCTGTCACTTTCTCCGCCGTTAGCTTCGCGACGAGTTTGTGGAGCCGGAGAGGGAGGCGGCGGGGAGCGGGGAAAGGAAGGAGAAAGAGAGAGACAGAGAACTGCTGCTTACTGCTGCTTTCCCCCAGATCCACGGGCGTGGTAAACTGGAAAGAATATGGCGGACACTTTACTCCCTCCCTCTCACTGGAGGGACTGGGAATGCAGCTGCAAAATCACAGTTACTGCACACACCTGGGGGAGGGAGTGAGGGAGTGAAGGGAAGGGGGCGACCCTGAAAAACAGCCAGAGGCAATGCTGAGCCGAGAGACTGGAAGAATGCATCTTATTATCCGCGTTATTCTTGTTCCCAAATGGACATTTTGAATAATTCCCCATTTATTACATTTGTACATAGACTTTTGTCTTGCTTGCCTCGTCACTGGTTGTATGAAACCCGTAGTAGGTCTCTGTAGCAAAAAATGACGCTGTGATTGTGAATCAAAAGGGATGAGGGGGTGTTAGATTTTATGACTAGTAGTATACTTTATGTGAATTATGCACGGTAACGGATTTTTTTAAACTTAGAAAAGTAGATATTGCGCCACTTTTTTTCTCCTTGTTTTGCTGAGGTCCAATATTTAAAATAATATTTGATGTACATCGTAAGCACGTCGTAAGAGATTACGACGAGGAGATATCAATTTAAGATAGGATGAATGATTTCAAATTGCCCTATCCCGTATTCTGTTGACACATCCACAGAGCAACAGGACGCCACTACATATTCAGATATATCCTTTAAAAAAAACGATATAGACTCAGGAGAAATATTGCGATATTGCCAAATTAACGCTTATGTTTTTATTGGTCTTGAAAATCCAATATCGACTTTAACTCTCTAAATCACAATTGCTTTTCCTCGACGTGACAGAATAACACCAACACAGTCATGACGGCACTGGGAACTGTTGCTGTCTTCCAACATATTCAAGGAAAAAAGGCTGCAATGTCAAAAAGCTCGAGTAACGCAAACCCCAGTTAACAGTAAAGATTATAGAGCGCTCTATAATTTTTGGTTAACAGTGTGATTGAGTGGGCAGAACTCGGCTGTTTTACGAATCAGTGGCACTCCTATCTATTTCCTGAAGCACAACTTTTGTATTCATTTGCAGTGGACGATCCTCTCAGCTCGGAAATTTCGTTTTGCAGTAGTAACGCACCCAGGGATGGATGGTTCCTTTTTAGAGGGTGGCGGTTCTCGCCGTTGTCATTGAAGATGTTTTTGGCAACCGTGTATTCAATATGTATTTTGGATTTTATTACTGTTAAACGACAAAGTTTAGTAGCCGAGGAAGTAGTTCACAGATAAATCTTGTAAAATGGACAATGTTCATATAGTGTAAACATCTGTATTCCGTGGGGAAAATGTGCACGGCGTTATATTTAATTTATATGAATTGTGTATGTTGTAAAGGCTTCTAACTCAATTCACTCCATGGCCTAATCTTATCACGGACAGTCTCTTTAATACATAGGAAATCCACTCATCAATCACCTCCACTGTAAAATATATGCAGCACAAGACAAATATAACAATGTTTTACTATCTAAACCTCTGTCTACCCCGACCTCACCAAATCTCCAGTCGTATTCCATTCATTTCAGTTCACAGCCTCTACTAATTGGATCCTGATCTAGCAGTTCGCCCTTTTTCTCTTTGTTTTGCTATAAAGATCAACATTAATTAATCACTTAATTGCTTATTGTGTCTGCAAGTTACATTTTTATTATCTTCTCCAAAATCCTTCAAGTTCTGTAGAAGGCAAGAAGCAGCAGCAGCATTAAAATCATTCATATATCAGGAAAAATAGCGAGGGAGAGGGCTGAATTGGACTGAAATGAGGACAGTTCCACATATCCAACAATGAGGCAGGCATACCATGGACCAACATTTGTTTAATGTATTTCGTGTTTTGTGTTTTTATGGCTGTTGGCAGATCAATCTCCCTCCTGGGATAAATAAAGTTCTATTTGACCTATGTGGGTCCATATTACAATCTTCAGGATTCAACACTGACGTCAACTGCTGTATTTTAGAAAACGTGTCTTTCCAATTTGTAAATGGCCTGTTCTCATGATAGGATTTCATCTTCATTTTATTTCTTTACAGATGCTTCCTAACCTGCTGAATATTTTAGAAACATAGAAAATAAGTGCAGGAGTGGGCCATTTGGCCCTTCGAGCCAGCACAGCCATTCAATGTGATCATGGCCGAATCCAAAATCAGTACCCTGTTCCTGCTTTCTCCCATATCCCTTGATTCCATTACCTTAACAGCTATATTTCTCTTAAATATATCCAGTGAATTGGCCTCCATTGCCTTATATGGCAGAAAATTCCACAGATTCACAACTCTCTAGGTGAAAACATTTTTCCTCATCTCAGTCCTCAATGGCCTACGCCTTATTCTTAAACTGTGACCCCTGGTTCTGGACTCCCCCAACATCGGGAACATTTTTCCTGTGCCTAGTCTGTCCAATCCCTTAAGAATTTTATATGTTTCTACAAGATACCCTCTCATCCTTCCAAATTCCAGTGAATATAAGCCCAATCGATCCATTCTTTCATCATATTTCTGTCCCACCATCCCGGGAATTAACCTGGTGAACCTACACTGCACTCTCCCTCAATAGCAAGAATGTCCTTCCTCAAATTAGGAGACCAAAACTGCACACAATACTCCAGGTGTGATCTCACCAGGGCCCTGTACAACTACAGTAGGACCTCCTTGCTCCTTTATTCAAATCCCCTCACTATGAAGGCCACTAAAGCCATTTGCTTTCTTCACTGCCTGCTGTACCTGCATGTTTACTTTCAGTGACTGGTGTACAAGGACACCCAGGTCACGTTGCACCTCCCCCTTTCCTAATCCGACACCATTCTGCCATCTTCTTCTTGCCAGCAGTGGATAACCTCACTTTTATCCACATTACACTACATCTGCCATGTATCTGCCCACTCACCTAACCTATCCAAGTCGGCCTGCAGCCTCATAGCATCATCCTCGCATCTCACAGTGCCACCCAGCTTTGTGCCATCAGCAAACTTGGAGATGTCACATTTAATCATCCGCAAACTTGAATATGTTACGTTTAGGAATGCAAAATTTACAGAAAATGCAGTATTTTATGTCTCTCAGCTCCAACATTTTACCTTCACGATTCTCTGTCCTCATTATTATCTTTATGTTCACATCCCCGGATTGATTAACAAACCTTCAGATTAACAAACCTTCACCACCTTCTCTCCACCAGCACTACTTTGTGTCATTCTGTTTATCTTGGTCACCCACTAACAAGTGTTTTTTTTCTACTTCACCCCGAACCTCCTTAGCAATTTAAAACATCAAATTCAAATGCTCACTTGTTCTGGTGAAAAGGTCAATTTAAAACATCTCTCATCAAAGAAGCTGCTCAACCTGCAAATGTTAATAATGTTCTGTTTTTATGCTGAGATTTGTGCAGAGAGAGAATTGGGCATTGTTATTGTTGATGTTTAACCTTTGATTTGCATCATGAGTGCATAATTAGAAGATCTGTGATTTGTTTGGATTTAGTTAAGCTGATGAGCAGCAAAGTCTTTAGTCAGCCTAACTATAACTTGCAGGTGGAGTTTATGAGTTCAGTTGGTTAACCTGGTCATTCACGTATATTTAAAAGAGCAAAGACATTAATACACTTAGCAATCTCCTGATCTGTTTGTTCAATGCAAAGAGCACACTGGACACGTAATAGAGAATAATAGATTTTTGGAAGAAACGCAAGTGAATCATTATTTCATATAGAAGGATTAATATAGAAGTCTCTCTCAGTCTACCCCATGATGGAAGGGGGAGGAGTTGTAAAGTTTGATAGCCACAGGGAAGAAGGATCTCCTGTGGCGTTCTGTCCTGCATCTTGGTGGAACTAGTCTGTTGCTGAAGGTACTCCGCAGGTTGACCAGTGTGTCATGGAGGAGGTGAGCTGTATTGCCCAGGATGCTCTGCAGTTTGCGGCTTATACCTGGGTAGGAGGATGTTTGAAGGGTGAATGGAGGGGAAGGTGTACCTGACTGTGGAATCTTGTTGAAACTGGTGTAAATTGTGAAAGAAGATTTATGCAGTGCCTCAGAAGGCTTCCTTCTTCCTGAACTGTGATTTTCTCTTGACCATGATCTTCACAGCACTTGATTGCATTTAATTTGATTTCTACATCAATGCTCTTACCCTTCTGCTCCTGCATAGAGCAAGGATAGAGTAACCCTTATCTTCCTCATTTACCCAACCAGCGTTGATGTTCAATCCCCACAAATGCCTGAAGAAAGCAGATAATGTGTTAAGTATATCAAAATAAACCACACACATGTATACATATTCATATTTTAAGAACAGTTTATTTATCAGATTTGCTGCAATAAATATTTCAGCACAAATACTTCAATATATATATACTTTTTAAAAGTCATATAAACTAAACCAAAAATATGACAAATACAATAGTTATGAAATACATTTTAAAATTTTATTTTATGTCTGAGATGCAAGGTTGCTTTGTTCACAGATCTTTATGTCCTTGCATAAGTATTCCCCACAGAAGTACATTTTTAATGGTCAGTTATAAAAGGAACTATAGTGAAATGGATCACTTAACTATTCAAGCTGCTGCATACATATGACTCCACATTCAGCTATTTTAAAGGACTGGGAATGTAATCAAAAAGCTCATGCTTTATGGTGGTGGCCCTCAAACAGTGAGGTTAATACTACCAGCTTGATGGTATTATAGGATAATTTTGGTATCTAAATGAAAAAATACAGTATTGATTGAAGAATCACAATGTTCTACAAAATAAAATTCTGAAAATCTGAATAAGACTGTGTCCATTGTGAGAAACAGCATTAATAGCTGAGGTTCATGACCTTTTAAATCACTATCCGAAAAATCCATTAACCTGAAACTTTAACTTTATTTATTTATTCACTGATGATATCTGTCCTTCTAAGCATTAATCTTCTGCTCTTACATTATATCATTCTCTCTTTTCCTTCAGGTATATTGCCATTTCTGTAAAAATATTATTTTGTTGCATAATATTTTTTGGAATAGTATTTTTACATTTACATTGACAGTGCCCGGTAACACCTTAATCATAACTGAAGACAATTTGCTAACCATCTGTGGAATATTCTTTATCAGTAACATTCCTACCTTGTTTATAATGATCTCAGGCGAACAAATCGACAATGAACATATATATAGTTTGTAACAGAGTCATAGAGTCTGACAGCGTGGAAACAGGCCCTTCGGCCAAACCTGCCCACATGTCCCATCTATAGTCCCACCTGTGTTTGGCCCATATCCCTCTAAACCCATTCACTTCATGTACCTGTCTAAATGCTTCTTCAACTATGTGATATTACCTGTTTCAACCTCCTCCGGCCTGTTCCATTCCAGACTCGTGTGAGGAAAAGTTGCCCCTCAGGTTCCTATTAAATCTTTTCATACCTTAAACCAATGTCCTCTGTTTCTCGATTCCCGCACTCTTGGCAAGAGGCTCTGTGTGTCCACCCTATCCCTCTCATGATTTTGTACACCTCTATAAGTCCACCCCTCATCCTACTACATTCCAAAGAACAAGTCCTAGACTGCTTAACCTTTCCCTATAGATCAGACCCTCGAGTCCTGGCAACATCCTTGTAAATCATCTCTGCACCCTTTCTAGTTTGACAACATCTTTCTTATAACATGGTGCCCAGAACTGAACATAATTATCTAAATGCGGCCTCAACAATGTCTTATGTAAGTGTAACATGATCTCCCAACTTCTGAACACAATACTCTGATTGATGAAGGCCAATGTGCCAAAAGTATTTTTGACCACCCTATCTAACTGTGATGCTACCTTCAATGAATTATGTACCTGTACTCCCAGATCCCTCTGCTCTGCAACACTCCCCAGGACTCTACCATTCACTGTCCTGCCCACATTAGTGTTCCCAAAATGCAACACCTCACATTTCTCTGAATTAAATTCCCTCAACCATTCCTAAGCCCATCTGCCCAACTGATCAAGATTCTACTGCAAATTTTGACAACCATCTTCACTATCCATAATACCACCTACTTTTATATCATCTGCAAATGTGCTAATCAAGCCATGTATGTTCTCACCCAAATCATTGATATAGATGACAAATAGCTATGGGCCCAGCACCGAACCTTGAGGCACACCACTAATCACAGGCCTCCAGTCCAATAACGACCTTCAACCATCACCCTCTGCTTCCTTCCGAGAAACCACTTTTCTATCCATTCAGGTATCTCTCCATGAATCCCATGGGATCTAACCTTCCAGTGCAGCCTACCATGCGGAACTCTGGAACCTGGAATCCAGGTACATGGATAGGACAGGTTTGGAGGGATATTTGGAGGCACAAATGCTGGCAGGTGGGACGAGTGTAGCTGGGACATGCTGTCCGGTGTGGGCATGTTCGGCCGAAGGGCCTGTTTCCACACTGTATCAGTCTATACTCAGAAGGGTAAGGAAAAGAAGAGGAGGACAATAGTAATAGGGGACTCTATAGTCAGGGGGTCGGATAGGCGATTCTGTGGACGCAGACAGGAGACCCGGATGGTAGTTTGCCTCCCTGGTGCCAGGGTCAAGGATGTGTCTGAACGTGTCCAAGATATCCTGAAATGGGAGGGAAAGGAGCCTGAGGTTGTGGTACATATAGGTACCAACGACATAGGTAGAAAAAGAGAAGTCCTGAAAGAAGGGAGTTAGGTAGAGAGTTAAGGAGAAGGATTGCAAAGGTAACAATCTCAGGATTACTGCCTGTGCCACGCAACAGTGAGAGTAGGAATGGAGCGAGGTGGAGAATAAATGCGTGGCTGAGGGACTGGTGCAGTTGGTATGGATTCAAGTTTCTGGATCATTGGGACATCTTTTGGGGAAGGTGCGACCTGTACAGAAAGGACGGGTTGCACTTGAACTCGAGGGTGACCAATATCCTGGCGGGAGATTTGCAAAGGCTACTGGGGAGACTTTAAACTAGAACGGTTGGGGGGAGGGACTCAAATTGGGAAAGCTAGCAGTCAGTGTGTGAGGCAGGAGGCAGAGAAGGGCAGCACTCTGACCCAAAATGTAGGGGAGAAAGAAGAAAAAGACACTAAACAGAGAATAAGTGAGGGTGGGTTTCTTAAATGTGTATGTTTTAATGCTAGGAGCATTGTAAGAAAGGTGGATGAACTTAGAGCCTGGATTGACACCTGGAAGTATGATGTTGTGGCGATCAGTGAAACATGGTTGCAGGAGGGCTGTGATTGGAAACTAAATATTCCAGGATTTCGTTGCTTCAGGTGTGATAAAATTGGAGGGGCAAGAGGTGGAGGTGTTGCATTGCTTATCAGGGAAGATATTACAGCAGTGCTTTCGCAGGATAGATTAGAGGGCTCGTCGAGGGAGGCTATTTGGGTGGAACTGAGAAATGGGAAAGGGGTAGCAACACTTATAGGGGTGTATTATAGACCGCCAAAAGGGGAGCGAGAATTGGAAGAGCAAATATGTAAGGAGATCGCAGATATTAGTAGTAAGCATAAGGTAGTGATTGTGGGAGATTTCAATTTTCCACACATAGACTGGGAAACACATTCTGTAAATGGGCTGGATGGTTTGGAGTTTGTAAAATGTGTGCAGGATAGTTTTTTGCAGCAATACATAGAGGTACCTACTAGAGAAGGGGTGGTGCTGGACCTCCTGTTAGGAAATGAGACGGGTCAAGTGGCAGAGGTATGCGTTGGGGAACAGTTCGGGTCCAGTGATCACAATACCATTAGTTTCAATATAATTATGGAGAGGGTCAGAACTGGACCTAAGGTTGAGATTTTTGATTGGAGAAAGGCTAACTTTGAGGAGATGCGAAATGATTTAAAAGGAGTAAATTGGGACATTTTGTTTTATGGGAAAGATGTGGAAGAGAAATGGAGTACATTTAAAGGTGAAATTTTAAGAGTACAGAATCTTTATGTCCCTGTTCGGTTGAAAGGAAATAGTAAAAATTGGAAAGAGCCATGGTTTTCAAGGGAAATAGGACACGGTTCGGAAAAAGAGAGAGATCTACAATAATTATAGGCAGCATGGAGTAAATGAGGTGCTTGAGGAGTATAAATAATGTAAAAAGAATCTTAAGAAAGAAATTAGAAAAGCTAAAAGAAGATATGCGGTTGCTTTGGCTTAAGGTGAAAGTAAATCCAAACGGTTTCTACAGCTATATTAATAGCAAAAGGCTAACGAGGGATAAAATTGGTCCATTAGAGAGTCAGAGTGGACAGCTATTTGCAGAGCCAAAAGAGATGGGGGGAGATATTGAACAATTTCTTTTCTTCGGTATTCACCAAGGAGAAGGATATTGAATTATGTGAGGTAAGGGAAACAAGTAGAGTAGCTAGGGAAACTATGAGATTCAAAGAAGAGGAAGTACTGACACTTTTGAAAAATATAAAAGTGGATAAGTCTCCAGGTCCGGACAGGATATTCCCTAGGACATTGAGGGAAGTTAGTGTAGAAATAGCAGGGGCTATGACAGAAATATTTCAAATGTCATTAGAAACGGGAATAGTGCCGGAGAATTGGCGTACTGCGCATGTTGTTCCATGTTTAAAAAGGGTTCTAAGAGTAAACCTAGCAATTATAGACCTGTTAGTTTGACGTCAGTGGTGGGCAAATTAATGGAAAGGATACTTAGAGATAATATATATATAAGCATCTGGATAAACAGGGTCTGATTAGGAACAGTCAATATGGATTTGTGCCTGGAAGGTCATGTTTGACTAATCTTCTTGAATTTTTTGAAGAGGTTACTCGGGTAATTGATGAGGGTAAAGCAGTGGATGTTGTATATATGGACTTCAGTAAGGCCTTTGACAAGGTTCCTCATGGAAGGTTGGTTAAGAAGGTTCAATTGTTGGGTATTAATGGTGGAGTAGCAAGATGGATTCAACAGTGGCTGAATGGGAGATGCCAGAGAGTAATGGTTGATGGCTGTTTGTCAGGTTGGAGGCCAGTGACTAGTGGGGTGCCACAGGGATCTGTGTTGGGTCCACTGTTGTTTGTCATGTACATCAATGATCTGGATGATGGTGTGGTAAATTGGATTAGTAAGTATGCAGATGATACTAAGATAGGTGGGGTTGTGGATAATGAAGTAGAGTTTCAAAGTCTACAGAGAGATTTATGCCAGTTGGAAGTGGGCTGAAAGATGGCAGATGGAGTTTAATGCTGATAAGTGTGAGGTGCTACATCTTGGCAGGACAAATCAAAGTAGGACGTACATGGTAAATGGTAGGGAATTGAAGAATGCAGTTGAACAGAGGGATCTGGGAATAACTGTGCACAGTTTCCTGAAGGTGGAATCTCATGTAGATAGGGTGGTAAAGAAAGCTTTTGGTGTGCTGGCCTTTATAAATCAGAGCATTGAGTATAGAAGTTGGGATGTAATGTTAAAATTGTACAAGGCATTGGTGAGGCCAATTCTGGAGTATGGTGTACAATTTTGGTTGCCTAATTACAGGAAGGATGTCAACAAAATAGAGAGAGTACAGAGGAGATTTACTAGAATGTTGCCTGGGTTTCAGCAACTAAGTTACAGAGAAAGGTTGAACAAGTTAGGTCTTTATTCTTTGCAGTGCAGAAGGTTAAGGGGGGGACTTGATAGAGGTCTTTAAAATGATGAGAGGGATAAACAGAGTTGACGTGGATAAGCTTTTCCCACTGAGAATAGGGAAGATTCAAACAAGAGGACATGACTTGAGAATTAAGGGACAGAAGTTTAGGGGTAACATGAGAGAGAACTTCTTTACTCAGAGAGTGGTAGCTGTGTGGAATGAGCTTCCAGTGAAGGTGGTGGAGGCAGGTTCAATTTTATTATTTAAAAATAAATTGGATAGTTATATGGACGGGAAAGGAATGGAGGGTTATGGTCTGAGTGCAGGTAGATGGGACTAGGGGAGAATACATGTTTGGCACGGACTAGAAGGGCCGAGATGGCCTGTTTCCGTGCTGTAATTGTTATATGGTTATATGGTTATATATCCTTGTCGAATGACTTTTTGGTCACATCCTGCAAAAACTCAGATTCATGAGACACAACCTCACGCATACAAAACAATGTTGACTATCCCTAGTCAGCCCTTGTCCATCAAAATGCTTATATATCTTATCCCTTAAAATACTTTCCAGTAACTTTCTGACCACTGATGTTAAGCTCACTGGCCTATAGTTCCCATCCTTTTCCCTCCAGCCCTTCTTGAGTAGAGGCACAACATTTGCCTTCCGACATCTTACAGCACCTCGCCTATATTTAATGACAACTCATAGATCACCGCGAGGGCTCCTGCAATTGCCTCTCTAGCTTCCCACAGTGTCCTCAGATATATTTGATCAGGCCCGGGAGATTTGTCTATCTTCATTCGCAATCATAATACTCTGCTCTCAAGACACTTTCAGTGGCTACCCCTAGTTCCTCCGTCCTCCTGTCTTTCTCCACAGTAAATACAGGAGAAATACTAATTGAAGACCTTGCCCTTCTCCTGTGGCTCCACACAGAGATGACCACTTTGATTCCATCTGAAGAAGGGTCTCGACCCATTCCTTCTCTCCAGCCATGCTGCCTGTCCCGTTGAGTTACTCCAGCTTTTTATGTATATCTTCAGTTTAAACCAGCATCTGCAGTTCCTTCTCACATGGGTTGTGCTCTCTCTGGTTACCCTTTCCCCCTTTATGTAAAAATCTCTTGGGATTATCCATAATTCTATCTGCTATATCCGTCCCTTTTTGCCCTTCTGATTTCCTTTTTTAGCTTGCAACTTGGTTCCCAAAGCTCCTCCAGGGATACACTTGATCCCAGCTGCCTACTGTCCCATACTTCCTTCTTACACTTGACCAATGCCTCAATTTCCCTCGTCATCCAGGCTTCCTTACATTTGCCCGCCTTTCCCCTCACTCCAAAAGGCTCATGCATGTCATGAACTCTTGTCAGTGCACTTTTAAAAACATTCCACTTTCCATTACGTTCCTTTTCCTTCAAACAATCTACTCCAATCAACTTGAATGAGTTCCTGTCCAACCTCATCTACTGTAAAAGGACCCTGGCAGTCTTTTCAGGTGGGGCAGAGGTTCACTTGCACCTCCTCCAACCTCGTCTACTGTATCCACTGTTCCAGGTGTGGACTCCTATATATCGGCGAGACCAAGCGCCGGCTTGGTGATCGTTTTGCTGAACACCTCCGCTCAGTCTGCCTAAACCTACCTAATCACCCGGTTACTAAACAATTTAACCCCCTCCCATTCCCACACTGACCTTTCTGTCCTGGGCCTCCTCCATTGTCAGAGTGAGGCCCAGCGCAAATTGGAAGAACAGCACCTCGTATTTTGCTGGGGCAGCTTGCACCCCAGTGGCATGAACATTGACTTCTCCAACTTCAAGTAACCCTTGCTTTCCCTCTCTCTCTCCCATTCTCTATCCCTCCCACTTCCCAGTTCTCCAACCAGTCTGACTGTCTCCAACTACATTTTATCCCTGTTTGCTTTGTTGTTACCTTCTCCCAGCTAACAATGATCTATTCTACATTTTCCTTAACCTGCATCCCCTTTGTCCTATTTTCACACCTTACACTTCCTTATCTATGTATCTCCCTCTCCCCTGACATCAGTCTGAAGGGTCTTGACCCAAAATGTCACCAATTCCTTATCCCCAGAGATGCTGCCTGTCCCACTGAGTTACTCCAGCATTTTGTGTCTACCTGTCCATCATATCCTCAAAGTTGGCCTTGCCCCAATTTAGCATTTTAACTCGTGGGCCGTCTGCCCCAATCCATAACTATCTTGAACCTAATAGAACAGTGCTGCGGGTCCCAAAAGGCTCGTCCACAAACACTTCATCCACTTGCCCCACCCTATTTCCCAAGACTAAATCATGCGTTGCCTTCTCCCATGCAGATCCCTCTACATATTGCCGGAGGAAACCCTCTTGAACACAATTGACAAATTCCGCCCCGTGTAAACCTTTTGGTCAAAGATATTCCCAGTCAATGTTGGGAAAGTTAAGATCCTCAACTGCAAAATCCTGGCTCATTTGCTCTTCCCATTCCCGTTGACTTTTTGGGGGCCTGTAGTACACCCCCCAACTGTTCTCCCTGAGGACATTAAAAAAGACTGGTCTGCCCCACCAGCTGCTGACAACCTTCTACCGCTGCACCACAGAGCGCATATTAACGTATGGCATCTCTGTGTGGTATCTCAGCTGCACGGAGGCGGAGAGGACAGCTCTTCAGCGCGTCGTCCACAGAGCGCAGAGGATTATTGGGACACAGCTACCAGCCTTGGAGGGCATCTACCACACACGGTTCCTCAGGAAGGCCGTCAGCATCCATAAAGACTCCACACATCCTTGTAATGGACTGTTTGAATTACTTCCCTCCGGCAAACGTTACAAGGCTTTCTACGCCCGAACCTCCAGACTCAGGAACAGCTTCATTCCCAGAGCTATAGCGGCTCTGAACCGGCCCTGCTGAGTGCCCCCCACCCCCCCTGGATTGTCTCCCTTGGATGGTCACGTCGCACAGACACATCTGCACTTTAGTCTGTTGAACTGTTTTGACTGTTTTACTGTTCTTTTACAATCCATGTTCTCGGGGTATCTAAATCCAAATTTTATTAGTTATTTATGTTATGACATCAGTTGGCAGCTGCATACCAAATCTCGTTGTGCTTATGTGCAATGACAATAAAATATATTATTATTATTATTATAATTATTATTAAGGTGGTCATCCCTTTCACTCCTCAGCTCCACCCAGAGTTTCACAAGATGAACCGTCCGTAAAGTCACCTCTGACCAATGCCATGATATCCTCCTTAACCAACAAAGCTACACTTCCTCCTCTATTACCCTCACCTCTGACTCTCCAGAAACACCTGTACCTTGGAACATTGAGCTGGCAATCCTGCCCCTCTCTTAACCAGATTTCTTTAATGGCTACAACATCCCTGTCCCACGTACCCATCTAAGCACTAAACTCATCTGTCTTACCTATCAGGCCTCTTCCATTAAGTGCAATTTAAACCAACATTCCTTCCTCGCTCCCTTTCTCCTGCCAATTCTGTCCTCTATACTTTCTCTCATCACCCTCCATTCCAACTTCTAACCTCTCACCTGCCTTGGTCCTGTATAAGATCCCACCCCCCTGTCAATCTAGTTTAAACCCACCCATGTAGCACCAGCGAACCTGCCTGCAACGATATGGACACCACTTCAATTAAGGCGCAACTTGTATAGATCACCTCTGCTCCAGAAGAGATCCTAACGATCTAGAAATCTGACTCCCTGCTCCCTGCACCAACTCCTCAGCCACACATTCATCTCCCCTATCTTGTTGTTCTTACCCTCACTAGCACGTGGCACTGGAAGCAATCCAGAGATAACTACCCTAGAGGTCCTGCTTTTCAGTCTTCAACCGAACTCCCAGTATTCAAGTTGCATAACCTCCTATCTCTTCCTATCTATATAATTTGTGACAACATGCATAACAACTTCTTGCTGCTCCCTCTTGAGGATGTCATGCAGTCACTCCGAGTCGTCCTGGCACCAGGGAGGCAGCACACCAGAGAGTCGCCCACCACTATGCCTCTGCCTGACATTGCCCTTCCCAGCTGAGCCTCAGTGCCAAGGTGGGTGTCATAGCTCTGCTACTACTGCTGCTCAACCTTGAAGAGTCGTCCACCCCAACAGCTCGCAAGAGGGTGTACCTGTTTTAATGTGTTAAAACCACTGGGGTCACCTGTTCTCCCTTCCCAGACAACCTCACAATATGTCCTATCCAAGAAGCTATTATTTTCCCGGAATGTCCTGAGGTCATGCAACTGCTGCTCCAGTTCCCTAACACGGTCCTTAAGGAGTTGCACCTGGACACAATTCACCCAAGTGTGGTAATAAGGGGTACCAGCAGTTTCCCCTGACTTCCCACATCCTGCAGGAGGAGCACTGCAACAACTTGCCTGCCATTACCAACTTGCCTGCAGCTTAAACAATAATTAAATAACAAGACTTACACTCAGAGCTGATTGAACCTTTTTCCGACCTGCTGCTGATAATCTTGCCTCAGCCTCCTCGCCTAAGATTTACACTTCACCTCCACATGGCCACTCCGAGTAGACCGCTCGCTACCCCTTGCCTTATTTTTATTTGCTACTCAATCAAACAATTTGGAAGCTAAAACCAATCACCAGACTTTGCTCCAAGCTGTGCTTCTCTTCCAACCTCCGATTCATGTACTCTGATTTGTTCCCGGGAGGGCTTTAAAATGATTGATATGGATGACAAACAGTAACAGGCCCAGCATCGAACCCTGAGGCACACCACTAGTCACAAGCCTCCAGTCCGAGAAGCAACCTTCCACCATCACCCTCTGCTTCCTTCCATTAAGTCAATTTTCTATACATTCAGCTGTCTCACCTTGGATCCCATGCGATCTAACCTTCCAGAGCAGCTTACCATGTGGTACCTTGTTGAATGCCTTACTGAAATTCATGTATACAACATCTACAACATCTACAGCTCTGCCCGCATCAACTTTTTTGGTCACGTCGTCAAAAAACTCAATCCGATTTGTGAGACACGACCGCCCACGTACTAAACCATGCTGACTATCCCTAATCAGCCCTTGACCATCCCTCAAAATACCCTCTAGTAACTTTCCAACTACAGATGTTAAGCTAACTGGCCTATAGTTCCCAGCATTTTCCCTGCAGCCCTTCTTGAATAGAAGCACAACATTTGCCGCCCTCCAGTCTTCCAGCACCTCTCCTGTATTTAAAGACGACGCGTAAATTTCAAACAGGGCTCCCACAATTTCCTCTCTAGTTTCCCCACAATGTCCTTGGATATATCTGATCAGGCCCTAGAGATTTGTTTAACTTCATACGCGATTATGCCTTCAGCACCTCTTCGACCGTAACACTGACTGCTCTCAAGACACTTCCATTGACTGCCCCAAGTTCCTACGTCAACCTGTCTTTCTCCTCGGTAAATACAGAGATGAAATACGAATTGAGGACCTTGCCCATCTCCCGAGGTGACCGCTTTGATTCCTCAGGGGTGATTCTATCTGCCAGAGCTATATACTGTCCCCTTTTTGCCCTTCCGATTTCCTTTTTCAGTTTACTCCGCAGTTCCCGGAACTCCTCCTGGGATGCACTTGATCCCAGCTGGCTATACCTGTCCCATGCATCATGCTTATTCTTGACCAATGACTCAATTTCCCTCATCATACAAGCTTCCTTACATTTGCCTGCCTTACCCTTCACTCTAACAGGGACATACATATCCTGAGTTTTCGTCATCACACTTTTAAAAACATCCCGCTTGGCTGATGTTCCTTTCCTCTCAAATAACCTGATGCAGTCAACCAGCCTTCCCTCAATTGAGCATTTTAACATGTGGGCCCTCTCAGTTCTTATCCATAACTTTGGATCCAAAGCTTTTATAGATATGTGAAGAGAAAAAGATTAGTTAAAACGAATGTAGGTCCCTTGCAGTCAGAAACAGGTGAATTGATCATGGGGAACAAGGACATGACAGACCAATTGAATAACTACTTTAGTTCTGTCTTCACTAAGGAAGACATAAATAATCTGCCGGAAATAGTAGGGGACCGGGGATCAAATGAAATGGAGGAACTGAGTGAAATCCAGGTTAGTCGGGAAATGGTGTTAGGTAAATTGAATGGATTAAAGGCCGATAAATCCCCAGGGCCAGATAGGCTGCATCCCAGAGTGCTTAAGCCCCAGAAATAGTGGATGCATTAGTGATAATTTTTCAGAACTCTTTAGATTCTGCAGTAGTTCCTGAGGATTGGCGGGTAGCAAACGTAACCCCACTTTTTAAAAAGGGAGGGAGAGAGAAAACAGGGAATTACAGACCAGTTAATCTTACATCGGTAGTGGGGAAACTGCTAGAGTCAGTTATTAAAGATGGGATAGCAGCACATTTGGAAAGTGGTGAAATCATTGGACAAAGTCAGCATGGATTTATGAAAGGTAAATCATGTCTGACGAATCTTATAGAATCTTTCGAGGATGCAACATCAATTTTTGAATGCAACATCTCCAAGTTCGTGTATGACACAAAGCTGGGGTGCAGTGTTAGCTGTGAGGAGGATGCTAGGAAGCTGCAAGGTGACTTGGATACGTTGGGTGAGTGGGCAAATGCATGGCAGATGCAGTATAATGTGGATAAATATAAGGTTATCCACTTTGGTGGCAAAAACAGGAAAGTGGACTATTATCTGAATGGTGGCCGATTAGGAAAAGGGGAGACGCAACGAGACCTGGGTGTCATGGTACACCAGTTATTGAAAGTAGGCATGAAGAAAGCGCGAATGGTATGTTAGAATTCATAGCAAAAGGATTTGAGCATAGGAGCAGGGAGGTTCTACTGCAGTTGTATAGGGCCTTGGTGAGATCACACCTGGAGTATTGCGTACAGTTTTGGTCTCCTAACCTGAGGAAAGACATTATTGCCATAGAGGGAGTGCAGAGAAGGTTCACCAGACTGATTCCTGGGATGGCAGGACTTTCATATGAAGAAAGACTGGATACACTCGGCTTGTATTCGCTAGAATTTAGAAGATTGAGGGGGGTTCTTGCAGAAACTTACAAAATTCTTAATGGGTTGGACAGGCTAGATGCAGGAAGATTGTTCCCGATGTTGGGGAAGTCCAGAACAAAGGGTCACAGTTTAAGGATAAAGGGGAAGTCTTTTAGGACCGAGATGAGAATTTTCTTTTTTAAACAGAGAGTGGTGAGTCTGTGGAATTCTCAGCCACAGAAAGTAGTTGAGGCCAGTTCATTGGCTATATTTAAGATGGAGTTAGATGTGAACTGGCCCTTGTGGCTAAAGGGATCAGGGGGTATGGAGAAAAGGCAGGTACAGGATACTGTGTTGGATGATCAGCCATGATCATATTGAATAGTGGTGCAGGCTCGAAGGGCCGAATGGCCTACTCCTGCACCTGTTTTCTATGTTTCTATCTTAAACCTAATCAACAGTGATTACCTGTCCTAAAAGGCTCCTCCACGAACTTCATTCATTTGCCCTTCCAAATTTCTCAACACTAGATCAAGTGTTGCCTTCTTCCTTGTGGGGACCTCTACATACTGCTGGAGAAAACCCTCCTGAACGTCTTTAAGAAATTGCACCCCATCTAAACCCTTCTAATCCACTACTACAACAACCTTATTTGACCTGCAGCTGTCTGCAATCCCCTGGCATATTCGTTCTTCTAATTCCTGTTGACTATTCGGAGGTCTGTAGTACACCCCCAACAAGGTGATCATCCCTTTTTTGTTCCTCAGCTCCACCCATATAGCCTCACGAGACGAACCGTCCCCTCTGACCACTTCCGTGACATCCTCCTTAACCAATAATGCAACCCTCCCATCCTCTTTTACCCTCACACCTCTCTCCTGAATATCCTGTACCCCGGAACATTTGACTGCCAGTCCTGCCCCTCTCTTAACCAGGTTTCGGTAATGGCTACAATGTCCCAGTCACACATACCGAACCATACCCTAAGCTCATCTGCCTTACCCATCAGGCCCTTGCATTAAAATACGTACAGTTTAAACCAACCCTCCTTCCTCGCTCTCTGCCTTTTACCTGTCTATTCTGTCCACTAAACTTTCTCTCACCACCCTCCATACCAACCTCTAACCTCTCACCTGCCTCTGTCCTGTATGAGATTCCACCCACCATGCCAATCTTGTTTAAACCCACCCATGTAGCATTAGCAAACCTGGCTGCCAGGATGTTGGTACCTCTCCAGTTGAGGTGCAATCCATCCCTTTTGTACAGGTCACGCCTGCCCCAGAAGAGATCCCATAGGTCCAGAAATCGAAATCCCTGCCCTATGCACCAACTCCTCAGCCACACATTCATCTCCCCTATCTTTCTGTTCTTACCCTCACTAAGGTACTGGAAGCAAACCAGAGATAACTACCCTAGACGTCCTGCTTTTACCCAATTCCCTAAACGCATGTTGCAGAACCTCCTTCCTCTTCCTACTTATAGCGTTTGTGCCAATATGCACAACAACCTCCGGCTGCTCCTACGTCCTCTTGAGGATGTCGTACAGCAGCTCTGAGATGTCCTGGACCCTGGCACAAGGGAGGCAGCACACCATCCTAGCAGCTCGACTGCATCCGCAGAATCTACTGTCCGCACCTCTAATTATCGAATCATCTACAATGGCTCTGCGTGACGTCGCTCTTCCCTGTTGAGCCTGTGTTGAGGTCACAACCCTAGTTGCTACTCGGAGTTTCATCTGCCCCGACACCTCGCAACAGGCTGTACCTGTTTTGAAGTACAGCCACTGTAATCTCCTGCACTCCACGTTTAATTTGTTTCCTCGTCGTCACACACCTTCGCTTTTCCTGTATCTTTGGTGTGACGACCTGGCGATAGGTCCTGTCCAGGAAACTCTTGTTTTCCCGGATGGTCCTGAGGTCATCCAGCTGCTGCTCCTGTTCCCTAATATGGTCCTTCAGGAGCTGCACCTAAACACAATTTCCACAGGTGTCGTGGTCTGAGGCACCAGCAGTGAACCTGACATCCCACATCCTGCATGAGCCACACTGCAACAACTTGCCTGCCATTACTACTGCAGCTAAATTACTAATCAGAACAAGACACACTCACAGAGTTGATTGAAGCTGAGTTCCCTCTCTGCTACTGATAGCCTCCTTGCCTCAGCCTCCTTGCTGAAGACTATGAGCCAAAGACTTACACTTTAGCTCTCCACATCACTTGATCTCAACACAGCCTCTCTCCCAACATGATCACTCCCAATAGGCCGCTCAGCTGATTCTGCCTTATTCTGATTTGCTGCTCAATTTACCAGTTTTTTGTTGCAACCAGACCAATGGTTTCCTTTCAATTGCCTTTATTACCTTAAATTTGTCGCGTTTCTCACCTTCTGCTGACTCCTCCAACAGCTCCGTTAAAACTATCCTGCACTTTTAAACTGTCAGGTCAAGGACAAGAAATTCATGTTCACAAGTTGTAGGAGTAGAATTAGGCCATTCGGCCCATCAGGTCTACTCTGCCATCTGGAAGAAGGTACAGGAGCTTGAAATCTGGAACATCCAAGTTTAGGAACAGCTTCTTCCCCACAGCCATCAGGCTATTAAACACGCCATCAAACAAACTCTGAACAATAACAGCCTATTGCACTTTATCTGTTTATTTATTGTATATATATATGGTCTATGGTATATAGACACACTGAACTTTTATCTCCTGTTCTGTATTATGTTTACACATTCTGTTGTGCTGCTGCAAGCAAGAATTTAATTGTCCTATTTGGGACACATGACAATAAAACTCTCTTGACTTGACAATCATGGCTGATCTATCTTTCCCTCTCAATGCCATTCTCCTGCCTTCTCATCTTAACCCCTGACACCCACACTACATCTACATTACGTCTACATCTAACACAATGCGTTATCCTCTTGTTCACCTCTCCGCACCCTCCATGCAAGAACAGCTCATCACCTGCATAAGTGGGGTATGACAGACAGCCCTGCTTCCAACTGCAGACATCTAGACCAGACCGTCCCACACATCATGAATGACTACTCACTGAGGCTTTTCCCTGGTGGCATCAAAGCCATCTGCCCAGCAACATGCTGTCCTGGCCTGGATGTCTACCCTTGACCTACAACTAGGCTGTGTACGCCATACGCAAGAAGACCTCTTTAAAAAGCTCAATTACATTTGCAAGATACAATTTTCCATGCACAAAGCTAGTTGACTATCTCTATTCAATTCTTGACTTTCCAAATGAATGTAGATTCCGTCTCTTGGAATCCCCTTCAATAACCCACCCACCACTGATGTTATGTCTGTAATTCGAAGGTATTTACTTGCTTCCCTTTTTTAATGGGACTTAACATTAGCCACCCTTCAGCCTTCAGGCACCGCCCATGGCAATAGATAACACAAATATATCTACCAGGCGCCCATAAATTTTCAACATAGATTCCCACAACATCCTAGGATATACTTGATTAGATCACACAGATTTATTTACCTTTATGCATTTTAAGACGATCAGCAGCCCCTCTTCTGGAATGTAGACTCTCTTCAAACCATCACTATTAACTTCCATGAGCTTCCTACTCTCCATTTCTACACAGTAAATATTGATGAGTCACATTCATTTGACACCTCATCCATTTTCTTGGCTCCACACATAGACAACCTTGTTGACCATTAAGCGATCCTATTCTGTCCCTGATTCATATTTCCCCCTTTATAGACTTGGTTTAGTTTAGATATAGATTTTTAGCTTAAATATACAGCATAGAAACAGGCCCGTCAGCCCATTGAGTACATGCCAACCATCGATCACCTGGTTACACTATTTCTATGTTATCCTACTTTTGCATCCACTTCCTACAAAATAGGAGCAATTAATCTACACACCGGCACATCTTTGGGATGTGGGAGGAAACTGGAGGACCCGGGTGAAACCATGCGGGCACAGGGAGAACGTAGACACACAGAGGGCACCAATATGTCAGGATTGAACCCAATTCCCTGACATTTTGTGGCCATAGCTCTACCAGCTGCACCACAGTCTGACTTGTGGCTGACTCCTACATTCTCTGTACTCCCCCGAGTTCTTTTGAACACGCAATGAACATATGTTTAATACCATTATAGGAACTCACTCATGCTGTATGTACAGGTGACCATAAGTCAGGTACTTATAACCTTCAGGTGGTGTAGTTGGATACTGAGTTGGATGATCAGCCATGATCATATTGAATGGCGGTGCAGGCTCGAAGGGCCGAATAGCCTACTCCTGCACCTATTTTCTATGTTTCTATGTAGTTAGTAGTTAGGGGTTTATTGGCAAATATTTGAACTTTGCTGCTACTTACTCTGACCTTGACATCTAAGAGTGGTCAGTGAAATAATTATTATGCTTAGACCACACCCTAGGGGCATTAATTTTAATAAACTCCCTGATGATCTCCCACTGCCCGTTCAAATCTGTCTGAGAAAACCTTTGATAATCTGATCATGGAAGATATTTGTCAAGGTGTCAAGGTCAGTAATGGATCGATACGTTGCCGCATTACCATTCTTAGCAATAATACTCTCCCGGCCACACGATATTTTCCAACAGTGATTGGAGTAATTGATCACCTTCCTTTTAAGAGGTGCAGCCATAATATTAATTAACATGTTAATATCAGTTGGTGTTTGGGTTCCGTAATACCATCCTCGGTTAGTGTATGAACAAACAAAATTGACAAGATAATGACTGGCATATTTTTCAATTGCCTGATTCTCATGCACATTACAGTGAAGCTTTGGAATTATTTTCCTAAGGGTTTGTGGGGTCAGTCAAAAGTTCATTCATAAAAAGATCAGCAAATGCCTGGATATTAAGGGAATTAAGGGATATTAGGATAGTGCAGAAAAATGGTGTTGCTCTAAAAGATCAGTCATGATCTCTATGAATGGCAAAGCAAGCATGAAGGGTCAAATGACGTTAAGCCTCTTACAGGAGTATGGATTAGGGGTATGCGTCAAAATCCTATTCAGATAGCAGTAGAACAAATTGATGTGGATCTCACATGCAACGCTGCTTAAGCATTTGTTTACATACATAATTGAATTTCCAACTCAATATGGCAAAGTATTAACTACATAGATAGAATCATAGAGCACAGAAACAAGCATTTCTGCCCAACCTGTCCAGGGCGACCAAGATGCCCCATCTACGTTAGACGCACCTGCCTGCTTTTGGCCCATATCCCTCTACACCTTTCCTAACCATATACCTGACTCAATGTCTTTTAAATGTTATAGTACTTGCGTCAACCACCTCCTCTGGAGTTCAATTTTAATTAGGACGATGTTGTAAAGAAGCAAGGTGTTTAATTGTTATATATAGCGACAACGGAACAATGACATTTTTATTTGCTGCAGCTTAGGAGGCCCATTATGCAATACAACTGATATACATACATTTAATCGTCAATAATACAATAAATTAATAACAATAATATGAGGTAACCATAATAGTGCAAAACTGCAGTCTGCAATGCAACCAAAGGCACAGTACAAAGAAGATCATAGTTGCTGAAGTAATGGTTTGTCTTTTGCAGTGTTCATGAGCTTGATGGTTGCTGAAAATAAACTGTTCTTGAACCAGTTGATCACAATTTTCAGGCTCCTGTACCTTCTTCCCTGGTGGTAGTCGTAAAATGATAGCTTTGCCACGCTGGTGCGGGTATTTGATGAAATTAGTTGCCTTTTTGAGGCAGTGTCTCCAATAGATCTTTATTTCATGATGACTATGATTTGGCAAGTAGTCGCCAGCAATTATGTAACTCTATCCAGCTGTGGAACCATGTAAAAAAATGAACTAGAAGGTTACTGGAAATGCAATTGCCAAGATTAGCCATGAACATGGGATTACAAATTAATTCAAATTTCACTCTATTGAGTCATAGAGTTCATGGATCATATGAGTTCAGGCTAACCATTAAGCAACTGTTTAACCAATATTCTCCTCAAATTTGTCAGATTTTACCATTCACCCAATCATCAGGAGAAAATTACAGTAGCCAATTGATCTATAAATCTACACATACTTTGGATGTGGGAAGAAACCAGGAGGAAATTCACATGATCACAGATAGAATATCCAAACTCCACAAGGACTGGACTTCAAGACTGAACCCAAGTAATCGAGCTGTGAGACAGCAGCTCTGCTGCTTGTGCCATAATGCTGCCCATGAACCTTGGCTGTGGCTTCTGGAAATATACACCTTAAAATGATAGTGGGTACAGGTAACCAGGTGGAAAAACATTTATACCTTGAGAAATTAAAGTAAGAGAATAAATTGTGAAGATAATATCAAAACTTCTTTACTTCTCTTTTCGGAAGATTGAGCAAGGTAATGAAAGGCTGGAGTTAGAATGTGAAGGCTGGTGAAATTGGACAAAGTAGAGAGGTTGGTTATGGTGGGGTAATTGACGACAAGGGATGCCATTGCGATTCCAGGAGAGAGGAAAGGAACTGACATGGTTGATGGTGTGGAATTTCTGTCTAAGAGGGAGGTAATTTGGAGATATCGTCATGAAAGTGGCATTACGAAAAAAGATATGATAGAAATTAAAAAAATAACTGGGACAATGGAATGTAATCTTTGAAAGAAGAGGCATGGGAGGAATTGTACTCAGAATAGGAATGGATTGAGTCAATCAGTTTAGAATGGGGGGGTTTTCAACAGCTTATCCCTTAAAATAGAGATACATATCTAATAGTTAGCTAGTTTAGTTAGTCAGTTTATTATTATTATCATGTGTACAAGGTACAATGAAAAGCTTTTGTTTGCATGCTGTCCAGTCAAAGAAAATATTATACATGAATGCAATCAAGCTCTCCACAGTGCACAAATAAAGCATACATCATTTAGTGCAAAATATAACACTGACATAAAGTCTGATTAAAGATAGGGGATGATCAAAGGTCTCCAATGAGATAGATGGGTCAGGATCGCACACTAGCTTAAGAGAGGACCATTCAGTTGACTAATAACAGCTGAGAAGAAATTGTTCCTGAATCTGGAGGTGTGCATTTTCAAACTTCTGAACCTGTCTGATGGGAGAGGGGAGAAAAGGGAGTGATCGGGGTGAGAAGAGAATGGTATCAAAGGTGAACATTACCAAAGCAAAGAAAGTGATGAAGAGTGGAAGGCAGGGCAAAAGGAGGCTACAGACTTTTGGTTATTGAGTAGAGCTACTACTCGTAGAGAAAAAGTTGTTTTTATGTCTGGCTGTGGCAGCTTTGACAGTCCGGAGTTGCCTTCCAGAGGGAAATGCGTCAAAGAGTTTGTGGCCAGGGTGAGAGGGGTCAGAGATGATCTTACCCGCTCGCTTCCTGGCCCTTACAGTGTACAGTTCATCAATGGGGGGAAGGTTGCAGCTAACAACCTTCTCAGCTGCTCAAACGATTCACTGCAGCTTCTGGATGTCGTGGGTGGCTGAGCCAAACCAGACCATGATGGAGAAGGTGAGGACAGACTCTACGATGGCCGTGTAGAATTGGACCGTCATTGCCTGTGGCAGATTGTGTTTCCTCAGCTGCCGCAGGAAGTACATCCTCTGTTGGGCCTTTTTGACTGTGGAGTCGATGGTGGCCCCCCATTTAAGGTACTTGGAGATGATGGTTCCAAGGAACTCAAAAGACTCCACAGACGTGACTGTGGTGTTGTTGATGGTGAGTGGGGGGAGGGGAGTGGGAGCTCTCCTGAAGTCTATTATCAATTCCACTGTCTTAAGACCATTGAACTCCAGGTTGTTACGAAGGTACCAGGACGCCAGCTGTGTCACTTCCTGTCTGCAGGCAGATTCCTCCCCATTCCGGGTCAGTCCAATCAGGGTTGTGTCGTCTGCAAATTTGAGAAGCTTGACAGAGGAGTCTGTGGAGGTGCAGTCGTTGGTGTAGGGAGAGTAGAGGGGAGTACACAGCCTTGCGGTGCTCCCATGCTAAGGGTCTGTGGGTCCGAGATGTGCTTTCCCAGCCTCACATGCTGCTTCCTGTCTGCAGGAAGTTGGTGATCCAATGACAGAGGGGTTCAGGCACAGTCAACTTGGAGAGTTTGGTGTGTAGTAGCTCTGGCACAATGGTGTTGAATGCAGAGCTAAAATCAACAAACAAAATCCTTGCATAGGTGTTCTGGCGGTCTAGGTGCTGGAGGATGAAGTGCAGGCCTAGGTTGACTGCGTCATCCACTGATCTATTGACCCGGTATGCAAACTGCAGGGGGTCCACCAGGGAGTTTGTGATATTTTTCAGCTTGGCCAGCACAAGCCTTTCAAGGGTCTTCATGAATACATAGGTCAGTACGACAGGCCTGTACTCATTAAGACCAGTAATCCTTGTCTTTTTTGGTCCAGGGACAATAGTGGAGACTTTGAAGCAGGCAGGGACAGTACAGGTTTGCAGGGACTGGTTGAAAATGTGGAGGTGCAGTCGTTGGTGTAGAGAACGACTATGCCAGGGTAGAGGGGGAAATATTGTCCGGTCCCGGAGATTTCCGGCTTTTATATCTTCTGAATAATCTCTCCACCTCCTTAATTTCTATTGTTGGTTGATGGAGAAGTGGTCAGACTAATGTTGGGCAGCAAGGAAAAGGTGGGTAGTGTACGAGGGCCCTGTCTTTGCAGACTGGAGTCAGGCTGTAGTGGGTGTTGTGGTGATTGGAGAGGGGTGGGTGAGGAAGTGCCCAGCCTTTGCAGACTGGAGTCAGGCTGTGAGTAGGATGTGAAGTGATGATTGGGGAGGGGGGAGGGGATTACCAGGGCTATGTTTCTGTTTATTGAACCTGCAGTAGAACAAATTCAGGTTGATGGTCAGCTGACGATTGTCCAAGTTTTCCTCTTGTTTCTTGCAAGCCCTTCCAAACTGAAGAAGTCATAAGCTGAGAACTTGCTCCTCAACTTCTCAGAGTACCATTCCTTGACAGCTCTGATTCCTCTACTCAGCTTGTACTTGGCCTGCCTGCAGAGGTCTACATCCCCGCTCCTGTAGGCCTCATCTTTAGACGGGCCGAGCTGTCTGAGTTCTGCTGTAAACCAGGGCTTGTCATTGTTGAACCAGATCCGGGTCCTAGTGGGAATGCAACTGTCCTCACAAAAGCTGACATATGATGTCACAGTGTCTGTATACTCATCGAGGCTTGAGGTTGCTTCCATGAACACATTACATTCAGTGCAGTCAAAGCAGGACTGTAGGTTTTCAATGCCCTCGCTTGTCCACCTTTTCATTGTTCTGACCACAGGCTTAGCAAATTTTAGTTTCTGCCTCTAGGTCGGAATAAGGTGAATTAAACAATGATCAGAGAGACCCAGAGTTGCCCGGGGAACAGAGCGATATGCGTTCTTGATTGAAGTGTAACAGTGATCGAGTGTTCTCTCCCCTCTGGTGGGGCAGGTAATATGTATTCTGTACTTTGGAAGCTCTCGACTGAGGTAAAGTACCCCAAAACAATGACCATGGAGTCCGGGAAGTCTCTACCCTCATTACCTGGTCAGCAAGTTGCATTTTCGCCTCACGTACGCATGCTCAAGCAGGGATGTAAACTCCAGTGAGAGTAAAAAAGGTAAATTTCCTCAGAGAATAAAAGGGTTTGCCATTTATAAAGAAAGAACAGAAGTTAGACAGGTACCGTGATGTTGCTACACCAGTCCTGGTTAGTAATGAAACATATTCCACCACTTCTTGATTTTCCCGCTGCCTCTGCTTTGCGATCCACTCTATGTATTTGAAAGCCAGCCAGTTGCAGCTCATTGCCCGGCATTGACTCACACAGCCAGGCCTCGGTGAAGCACAGGACAGCGGCTCGAGAAAAGTCCTTGTTTCTCTGGCGCAGGAGTTGCAGTTCATCCACTTTGTTGTTGAGAGAATTAGATTTGCAAGGGATATACTCGGGAGCAGTGTGCGTAATCCTTGTCGCCGGCCTGGGGTGAGTGCTCCAGAGCGCTTACCACAGGTCCTCCTCTGTCTCAAGACCTTGAACACAACCACAGCCCCGCCGATGAGTATGTCCAAATAATCCAGCGAGTGAGAGAAATCCGGAACGATGTTTGGAGATACCATACGTCTGATGTTAATGAGTATCTCTCTCATGAAAGTGATCTTTGTGGGATTTTCACAAACGACACAAACAAACAAACAAACACATACAGAGCAGCAAGGACCAGTACACCGTTGCAGCTATCATCATCGGCAGTCATGTGTGAGGGCTGAATGAAGGGATATGGGAAAAAGCAGGAGCGGGGTACTGATTTTAGATGATTAGCCATGGTCATATTGAATGGCAGTGCTGGCTCAAAGGGCCGAATGGCCTACTTCTATACATATTTTTCGATGGTTCTATGGTGTAGATTGGTTTATGCATGCAACCAATCATATATAGCTCAGCATCACTAACCCCGCCTTACTGTATCATTTATACTAACACCCACTTCCCATGCTACGCAGTTCGGTAGCAGACTGGAGTCAGTGACTACTAACATGTTGTCAAGTCTGAATGTACATTAAAGACTATCTTAAGTTACACGTGTGTAAATGTCTTATTTACATATGGAATATCAATGTCTTTTAGAAATTCCCAGAAAAGAGAAAACTGCTCTACTACAATCGTCCTTGATCTCAAGAAAGGCAACAGAAAGGATTTGAGCAAAACTGCAACAAGAATGTTCAACATATCCACAAGCCCTAGAAAAGAGTTGTTACAATCAATACTGACCTCCACATTTGTAAGAACTAGCAGAAGTCAAATGGAAAAGCTATTCACAGAGTGAATTGTTTTACCCTCCAGTCAAAATGATTTACCCTCCATTCAAAAAGCCCTCAGGCTTTTCTGTTGGGGATGCAGCCATAGAGGTATTGAATATCCATGGAGAAAATAAGATGGTTTGAATCAGGAAATGGTAAACCATGAAAGTGATTGAGGTCAAATGAGGATGTACAGAAATAGGTGAAAAGTGACTGGACAAGTTAAGATAAAATAGAAATAAAATCAGTGAAATGGAGCAAGATAAGGATGAAACAATAATTACAGATCTTGAGATGAAGGTAGAAGCGGGTTCAGAAGTATTAGGATGATTAGAGACAGTTGATAGACACCATCAGGAGTTTTTTTTGTTAGAGGAAGCCAAGTCACTTTAATTTCTTAAAAAAAAATTGTTTAAATATTTTTATTGGAAGTAATGTAAAGTAGTTTAAACCGCGGCATTTGACAAAATACATTTAATGTACATCTTCCATTTTAAATTTGACAAGAAAGAAATAGAACAAGAGAGAAAGAGCGAGAAAGAGAGAGAGTGAAAGAAACAGTAAATGTGTAAACGCCTAGACTACCAGATAGTGCAGTCCAGGAGTAAACGAGTAAAAGCCTATAGAAGAATAAGAAGACAAAAACCAAAAATAATGAAGAAAAAGAAAAAAGGGACCTTTACGTGTTGATATACCGGCTTCATTTCTCACCACACCCATCACCTTTTATTTCTATAGCACATTTAAAAAACAACTCTCGTTGGCCAAAGTGCTTTACATTGGTGGAGGTGAAGTGATAAAGGTGAGTTTAGAAGAAGCCTTGGCCAGGCTTGTTCCAAACTCACAAAAGTTGAGGGTATTTAGCACTAGCTAACTCGACGAATAGAGATTTAACAAAAACAATACAGACCAACTGCGAACACCTGATTTAAGGTTGAAAATCAGCTTATGGATGTCTGTAAAAACTGAACCCATTTGATACCAGGGGACAGTTTGTATTTACAATAAATCGTGAACATTTCCCAAGGTATGTTAACTTCAGATAATGGGCACGCTAGCATTCACAAGCCAGATTAACAAGAAAACATAGCCATATATATCTTGAATATGATTTTATAGCTTCATAAAGAGGAATACTATCACTATGACAACACCCCACTTTTCTCCATTTCTGAGGCTTGGAGGTCATTTCATGTGCTCTGGCAGCTATGTTGTCGCCTTGTGCTGCCTTGTTCCATTTAATTATTCTATATTTGTGTTTCTTGAGAACGACAAGGTTTTTCAGTATAAACAATATAATTGGTAAGCTTGATTCCATGTTCTGTCACATTAACATATGAATGTAAGGACTGAAAAATGTGCCTTTACATAAGGTTTTGCATGACCTAATTTCAGAGACAATGAAGCATTATGAAGGATATTGACTGCTTACACTGGAAAATTGAGCATCCACTGGCTGACTAAGGGCTGCTTCACTTCATTGCTGAGCAGGCCTCAAAATGAGGAGTTAACATTCCCATCTCAAAATGCCTGAATTTAAATATAACTAAACCAAGTGGAATCCGTTGGGTCCCGTCCCCTCAACGCGTGGTTGTAGGGGGAGGGGGCGGCCTGCGGTGTCACACACACTAACCACTCCCCACACACACTAACAAAGCCTCACACACACTAACCACCCCACACACACACTAACCACCCCCCACACACACACACTAACCAAACCCCCCACACACACACTAACCACCCCACACACACACACTAACCACCCCCCACACACACACTAACAAGCCCCCACACACTAACCACCCCCCCACACACACACACACTAACAGCCCCCACACACACTAACCACCCCCCCACACACACACACTAACCACCTAACACCCCCCACACACACACACTAACCACCCTCATTGATATTATATTAATATTATTCATTTCGCTCCTTTTACCCCATCCCCTGCCCTATCCACTCACGTACAGCCCCAACTCGCAGGTGCGGCTAGAGAGGAAGGGGGGGTAGAGAGAGATAGACACAGAGACACAGAGAGGGAAGCAGAGATACACAGAGAGGAACACAGAGGCACAGGGAGGGACACAGGCACAGAGAGGGACACAGAGAGGAGGGGGAGAGAGAGATGGGGGGGTGGAAGGGTTGAGCGTAGGGGGGAGAGAGAGGGGGGAGAGAGGGGGAAGAGAGGAGGGGGAGAGAGAGAGGGGGAGGAGGGGGGGAAGAAGAGGGGGGGGAGAGAGAGAGGGGGAAAGAGAGGCGGGGAGGAGGGGGAGGGGGTGGGAGAGGGGGGGGAGGAGGGGGGGGGAGGGGGGGGAGAGGGGGGAGAGGGAGGGGGAGGGGAGAGGGAGGGTGAAGGGTGGGGGGGGAGGAGGGGAGAGGGGGGGGGAGAGGGAGGGGAGAGGGGATAGAGGGAGAGGGGGGAGGAGAGGGGGGGGGGGGGGGGGGGGGGGGGGGGGGGGGGGGGGGGGAGGGGGGGGGGGGGGGGGTGGAGAGAGAGGGGGTGGGGGGGTAGAGAGGGAGAGGTGGAGAGACCCGAGCCGAGGCACGAGCAGGCGAACGAGTGTCGAAGAAAGGAGCGCTGGTTGGGTCGACGCAGTCTTCAGTGATGGTCTTTAGTCTTCAGTTGACAGGGCGACTTTTGAACAACGGGGGGAGGAGGGAGGGGTGGGAGGTGACGTAAGTCGCAGCACAAGCAGACGACAGGCAGATCCATTGTCACGTCGCCGGCGAAAAAAAAGAGGTGTTTTGAATTCAAAGTTGGATCGGATTTGTGAACGTGTTTATTAATAACTCAAATTTTCAGGGAAGCTGATTTTTGACTCCAGGGGGTAAATCTCTACCAGAATATGTAAAAAATATCCCGTTCGCGTGTCGTTTTTTCGAGTAGATGTGATCACATACAAACAAATAAATAAATACATACACACACACACACCAAGATCAGAGTTTTATACTAATAGGGATAAGGGTAATAAGGATAAGATAAGATGTAAATAGAACAGAAAAGTTCACATCCCCCCCCCCCCCCCCTCTCCTTTTCTTAATTCTACCTCAATCAAACTATTATTTTTCAGTTTTGATGAAGGAATCCCTCAAAATGTTAATGTCTCTATAGAAAGTTATGAGCCAAGTAAGTGGTGATAGGATTACTGTTGTAAGCGATGATAGGATTATTGTTTCTTGTTTTACCTGTATTGGTTTACAGCAAATTATGAATCTTCACTTTTGTTCTTGCCTCCATTTTCTTGCATTGCAAACTTGCTGCTTTTCACAGTTCTGATCAAAAATCATTGACCTAAATCTTAGGTTTCTTTCCTCAGTGATGTTGCCTGGACTGCTTAGTATTTGCATATTTTTCTGTTTAAATTGATAATTTTACATTGCATTAAACATATTTTGGTGGAGTAGGCTTGATGATCCGATTGGCCTAATTCTGCTCCTAGAACTTATGGTTCTAAGGTGAGAGGGGCAAAGTTTAAAGGGGATGTACATGTCAAGTATTCTTTACTTGAGTGTTGAGTGCAGACAGATACAATAGTGGTATTTAAGAGGTTTTCAGATCAGCACATGGATATGCAGGGAATGGAACGGTATGGATCACATGCAGGCAGAGGAGATTTGTTTACATCATGTTCGGCACAGACATTGTGGACTGAAGTGCTTGTTTCTGTGCTCTACTGTTCTATGTTCTATGTGCACTATTTGCATTTAAAAAGATGCTTCCTCAAGCAAAACATGATTATAATAAAGAGATGTATGCCAACGCAAAGTTTAACTGATGTGTAAATAAAATGACTTGCTCCTCATGCTGCATTTTAATCACTAGAACTCAAAAAATTCAAGTCAAAGTGACAAATAAATAGTCTACTAGCATTAAGATAGAACAATCTTTCTGCTTTATAGATAGTTTGTAAATATAGTTGGAGATAGAAAGGGTGGAGATAAATGTATTACACTATGACTGGGGATTGAGTAATGGAGACACTTCCATTACTCCACTTGCAAAGAGTAGGAGTAAACGGGTCCTTTTCACAATGGCAGGCAGTGACTAGTGGGGTACCGCAAGGCTCAGTACTGGGACCCCAGCTATTTACAATATATATTAATGATCTGCATGAGGGAATTGAAGGCAATATCTCCAAGTTTGCGGATTACACTAAGCTGGGGGGCAGTGTTAGGTGTGAGGAGGATGCTAGGAGACTGCAAGGTGACTTGGATAGGCTGGGTGAGTGGGCAAATGTTTGGCAGATGCAGTTTAATGTGGATAAATGTGAGGTTATCCATTTTGGTGGCAAAAACGGGAAAGCAGATTATTATCTAAACGGTGGCCGATTGGGAAAGGGGGAGATGCAGCGAGACCTGGGTGTCATGGTACACCAGTCATTGAAGGTAGGCATGCAGGTGCAGCAGGCAGTAAAGAAAGCGAATGGCATGTTGGCTTTCATAGCAAGAGGATTTGAGTATAGGAGCAGGGAGGTTCTACTGCAGTTGTATAGGGTCTTGGTGAGACCACACCTGGAATATTGCGTGCAGTTTTGGTCTCCAAATCTGAGGAAGGACATTATTGCCATAGAGGGAGTGCAGAGAAGGTTCACCAGACTGATTCCTGGGATGTCAGGACTGTCTTATGAAGAAAGACTGGATAGACTTGGTTTATACTCTCTAGAGTTTAGGAGATTGAGAGGGGATCTTATAGAAACTTACAAAATTCTTAAGGGGTTGGACAGGCTAGATGCAGGAAGATTGTTTCCGATGTTGGGGAAGTCCAGGACAAGGGGTCACAGCTTAAGGATAAGGGGGAAATCCTTTAAAACCGAGATGAGGAGAACTTTTTTCACACAGAGAGTGGTGAATCTCTGGAACTCTCTGCCACAGAGGGTAGTTGAGGCCAGTTCATTGGCTATATTTAAGAGGGAGTTAGATGTGGCCCTTGTGGCCAAGGGGATCAGAGGGTATGGAGAAAAGGCAGGTACGGGATACTGAGTTGGATGATCAGCCATGATCATATTAAATGGCGGTGCAGGCTCGAAGGGCCGAATGGCCTACTCCTGCACCTAATTTCTATGTTTCTATGTCTATGTTTCCTTGTTCCAGTTTTAAGGAAGGATATTTCTATTCACCCTTTCTGTCTCAACTTACATTTTAAAGATTTTTATTACTGGGACTGGCTGTTCTGTCTCAAATTCTCCTTGAAACTTCATATCAAGGCCCTGATGATTTTGCAGCTGCTGAAAGAGTTTTAATATTCAGTTGTGACATATTATTGTCACTCCTGAAATATTCAACGAAATGATAAAGCTGCAACATAATTTTTTTGTTTCATTTCCAAGGCACATCAAAACCAGAAACCAGGACAAGAGGGATGGTGAACTTCACACTGAATGTTAAAAATAGTGCCTGTGAAAAATAAGCACACCCTCGTCCAAGAAAAAATAATGTTTTCCAACGAAACGTAGGAAGTGGGGCAGGAAGACACAAAAGGACACTTAGAATTTTATTTTGAAGGTAGACACAAATGCTGGAGTGACTCAGCGGGTGAGGCAGCATCTCTGGAGAGAAGGAATGGGTCGGGACCGATGTCAGGGGAGGGGGCGGGACAAAGATAGAATGTAGGCGGAGAAAGTAAGACTAGTGGGAGAACTGGGAAGGGGAAGGGGATGGAGAGAGAAAACAAGGGCTATTTGAAGTAGACTTTTATTTTGTTTTGTTTCCATGATCACCAAGATACCCACAATTAATAAGTGTTAAAGTCAGAAAGTCTGTCGATCGGGAACCATTTCTGGAGAGAGAAACAGAATTAATGCTTTAGGTCAATGATCTTTCATCAGACTGGGAGAAGTTAAAAATGAAACAAGTTTTAAGTTGCAGAGAAAGAATTCAGGGCCAGAGAGAACAATAGGGAATGTATGTGATAAAATGGAGACAAGCCAAGATTATATCATACAAGTACTGGTTGCACTTGGAGTCATGTGTTCGGTTTTGGTCACCCAATTATAGGACAAATGCAATGAAACTGGAAAGATTGCAGAGAAGATTTTCAAGGATGTTGCCAAGACTCAATGGACTGTTATAGAGAGAACTAGGAAGGTTTAGTTTAGTTTATTATTGTCACATATACGGATATACAGTGAAAAGATTGTATTTGCATGCTAACCAGTTAAAGAAAAAACCTATACATGATTACAATCAAGCCATTTACTGTGCACAGATAAATGATAAAGGGTGCAACATTTACTGCAAGATAAAGTCTGATTCAAGATAGTTCAAAGATCTCCAATTAGGTAGATCTTCTTCTTGCATATGGCGTGCACAGCCTAAAGTTATAGATCTGGGGATGATGTAGTCAACCTGGGCCTGCACTTCATCCTCCAGCACCTAGACTGTCAGGGGACCTATGCGAGGATTTTGTTTGTTGATTTTAGCTCTGCATTCAACACCATTGTGCCAGAGCTACTACATAGAAACATAGAAATTAGGTGCAGGAGTAGGCCATTCAGCCCTTCGAGCCTGCACCGCCATTCAATATGATCATGGCTGATCATCCAATTCAGTATCCCGTACCTGCCTTCTCTCCATACCCTCTGATCCCCTTAGCCACAAGGGCCATATCTAACTCCCTCTTAAATATAGCCAATGAACTGGCCTCAACTACCCTCTGTGGCAGAGAGTTCCAGAGATTCACCACTTTCTGTGTGAAAAAAGTTCTTCTCATCTCGGTTTTAAAGGATTTCCCCCTTATCCTTAAGCTGTGACCCCTTGTCCTGGAGTTCCCCAACATCGGGAGCAATCTTCCTGCATCTAGTCTGTCCAACCCCTTAAGAATTTTGTAAGTTTCTATAAGATCCCCTCTCAATCTCCTAAATTCTAGAGAGTATAAACCAAATCTATCCAGTCTTTCTTCATAAGACAGTCCTGATATCCCAGGAATCAGTCTGGTGAACCTTCTCTGCACTCCCTCTATGACAATAATGTCCTTCCTCAGATTTGGAGACCAAAACTGTACGCAATACTCCAGGTGTGGTCTCACCAAGACCCTGTACAACTACAGTAGAACCTCCCTGCTCCTATACTCAAATCCTTTTGCTATGAAAGCTAACATACCATTCGCTTTCTTCACAGCCTGTTGCACCTGCATGCCTACTTTCAATGACTGGTGTACCATGACACCCAGGTCTCGCTGCATCTCCCCTTTTCCTAGTCGGCCACCATTTAGATAATAGTCTGCTTTCCTGATTTTGCCACCAAAATGGATAACCTCACATTTATCCACATTATACTGCATCTGCCAAACATTTGCCCACTCACCCAGCCTATCCAAGTCACATTGCAGTCTCCTAGCATCCTCCTCATAGCTAACACTGCCCCCCAGCTTAGTGTAATCCGCAAACTTGGAGATATTGCCTTCAATTCCCTCATCCAGATCATTAATATATATTGTAAATAGCTGGGGTCCCAGCACTGAGCCTTGCGGTACCCCACTAGTCACTGCCTGCCATTGTGAAAAGGACCCGTTTACTCCTACTCTTTGCTTCCTGTTTGCCAGCCAGTTCTCTATCCACATCAATACTGAACCCCCAATGCCGTGTACTTTAAGTTTGTATACTAATCTCTTATGTGGAACCTTGTTGAAAGCCTTCTGGAAGTCCAGATACATCACATCCACTGGTTCTCCCCTATCCACGCTACTAGTTACATCCTCGAAAAATTCTATAAGATTCGTCAGACATGATTTACCTTTTGTAAATCCATGCTGACTTTGTCCAATGATTTCACCACTTTCCAAATGTGCTGCTATCCCATCTTTAATAACTGACTCTAGCAGTTTCCCCACTACCGATGTTAGACTAACTGGTCTGTAATTTCCCATTTTCTCTCTCCCTCCCTTCTTAAAAAGTGGGGTTACGTTTGCTACCCGCCAATCTTCAGGAACTACTCCAGAATCTAAAGAGTTTTGAAAGATTATTACTAATGCATCCACTATTTCTGCGGCTACTTCCTTAAGTACTCTGGGATGCAGCCTATCTGGCCCTGGGGATTTATCGGCCTTTAATCCATTCAATTTACCCAACACCACTTCCCGACTAACCTGGATTTCACTCAATTCCTCCAACTCCTTTGACCCGCGGTCCCCTGCTATTTCCGGCAGATTATTTATGTCTTCCTTAGTGAAGACGGAACCAAAGTAGTTATTCAATTGGTCCGCCATATCCTTGTTCCCCATGATCAACTCACCTGTTTCTGACTGCAAGGGACCTACATTTGTTTTAACTAATCTCTTTCTTCTCTTTCTTTTCACATATCACATACACTCCAAACATTCCGAGTTGACTGTGCCTGAACCCCTCTGTCGGTGGATCACCAGCTTCCTGACAGACAGGACGCAGCATGTGAGGCTGGGAAAGCACATCTCGGATTCGCAAACCCTCAGCATAGGAGCACCTCAAGGCTGCGTAATCTACCCTCTCCTCTACTCTCTCTACACCAATGACTGCACCTCCACTGACTCCTCTGTCAAGCTTCTCAAGTTTGCGGATGACACAACCCTGATTGGACTGATTCAGGATGGGGAAGAATCTGCCTACAGACAGGATGTGACACAGCTGGCAGCCTGGTGCCATCGCAACAACCTGGAGCTCAATGCTCCATTGACAGTGGAATTGATAGTGGACTTTAGGATAGCTCCCCTTCCCCTCACCCCACTCACCATCAACAACACCACAGTCACATCTGTGGAGTCTTTTAAGTTCTTGGGAACCATCATCTCCAAGGACCTTAAATGGGGGACTACCATCGACTCCACGGTCAAAAAGGCACAACAGAGGATGTACTTCCTGCGGCAGCTGAGGAAGCAAAATCTGCCACAGGCATTGATGGTCCAATTCTATACGGCCATCATAGAGTCTGTCCTCACCTTCTCCATCAGGGTCTGGTCTGGCTCAGCCACCAAGCACGACATCCGGAGGCTGCAGCGAAATGTCCGATCAGCTGAGAAGGTTATTGGCTGCAACCTTCCCTCCATTGATACAAACAGTTGTACACTGTAAGGGCCAGGAAGTGAGTGGACAAGATCATCTCTGACCCCTCTCACCCTGGCCACAAACTCTTTGAATCACTTCCCTCTGGAAGGCGACTCCGGACTATCAAAGCTGCCACAGCCAGACATAAAAACAGCTTTTTTCCATGAGTAGTAGCTCTACTCAATAACCAAAAATCTGTAGCTTACTTTTGCTCTGGTATTTTATTTAATTCATGTTTAATCAATAATGTTTTATTATTAATGTTTAATGTTTTATGTGTCATTCCTAACTGTCACTGTATGTCATTTTTACTTGCGGGTGGGAGCACCAAGGCAAATTCCTTATGTGAATACTTGGCCAATAAACTTATTCATTCATTCATGAAAAACTATATCTATTTGTTTGGGCACATCGGGTTGATTGCATTAGTCGAAACAGGGTGGAACTCATGAAGGTTGCAATCTCCCACCCCATTAGGTAGATGAGAGGTGAGGATTGGACTCTAGCTAAAGAGGATTGTTCTGTTCCCTAATAACAGCTGGAAAGACACTGACCCTGAATCTGGAGGTATACGTTTTCAAACTTCTGTACCTCTTGCCTGATGGGAGATGGAAGAAGGGGGAGTGACCAGGAGGAGACTGGTCCTTAGACTTTATTCCTTGAAAAGTGCATGAAATTGAGGGGTAATCAAATATGCGTATAAAATTATGTCATAGAAATGGTGAATGCACAGTTTTTACCCCAAGGTTGTAGAATTAAGAACTTGAGGGCAGAGCTTTAAGGTGAGAGGGGGAAAGATTTGATAGGAATCTGAAGGACAACCTTTGCACACAGAGGAAGGGATGTAAATGGAACAAGCTGCCAGTGGACGTGGTTTAGGCAGAATCTATAACAACAAGTATTAATAGAAAAGCTTTAGATGGATATAGGTCAAATACAGGCAACTGGGACTAGCCAAGATGAGCATCTTGGTTGGAGATGACGATTTGGTCCCAACGGCCTATTACTGTGCTTCTCACTATGATTCTCTGGCCATCTATCCTTCACAATTCCCTTTAATGGCTTACTGGTGAATGGATGCTGGCAATATAGTGCCTCATTCTTCAATCCTGTTTGTTAGTGAGATTCTGTCTTTAAATAAGCATTTATAATTTTGTTTTATCTTAATTCAGTGGATTTCTTCAGTCTGAACATCGACTGAACTATAATTGGTCTTTAATTCATACATTTCAAGTTAAGTCAAATGTATTGTTGTGCACATGTATGGTGAGCTACAGATCCAATGAAACTCTTGCTTGCAGCAGCATCAGACACAGAGACAAACCATAAATTATAATAAATTGCTCATAAATTCTGAAAGACAGTAAAAAGAAAACAAGGCCATGGGAGTGTAAGAGGTGTTCCAGTATAGAGATAGGATTAGGATTGTGCAGGTTGGTTCAAGAACCTGATAGTTGTAGGCAAGTGGCTGTTCCCGAACCTTGTGAAGTGACACTTCAGGCTCCTGTACATCTTGCCCAAAGGTAGCAGTTAGTAAAGGGCTTGAGGATTCTTATGATAAATACTGGCTTTTTGAGCCAGTGTTATTTGTCAACTCAACCCAATCATATAAATAAATGCATGCAGAACAATACCAAAACAACATTGTTTATAATACATTTAGGTCTTGCCTCATTCTCCACCCAGATGAACAAGGTTTAACTGAAGGCATTCTGGCTTTAACTTTCTTCAAAGGACGTAGAATGCAAGATCACAAGAAATGAGTGGCAGTGGTCCTTGTGACCCATCAAGTCCGCTCTCTGTCATTTAGATAGAAAATGGTTGAACCTCTACCTCACTGGTCAACCCAATCCTCATGTATGAAAGTCAAAAAACTGCAGATGCTGGAAATCTGAAATAAAGGATTAAATGTTGGTACAAATCAGGTAGCATCTGTACCTTGCATAGTTCTCATTCCACAGATGTAATTACACCTGTTATGAATTTATAACATTCCTTGTTTTTATTTCAATCCCCACATTCCTTAGTTCCCATTATGTCCAAACATTTATTGTCAGTCTTACTTAAAACCATTAAAACAGTAATGAGAGCAAGAGAAGACGATCTCAAACCTGTTGTCATTCAAGGTCATGACTGATTTGATCTGTAACTTCAACTCTACTGCTGATCTCCATAACTTTTGATGCAATTTTACATTTGAAAAGCTTTCTCAGCATTGCCTCCACATTGTTCACAGTCTTAGAGTCATACAGCATAGAAACAAGCCCTTCAGCCCAATTAATTCATGTTAGCTTTCATTGCAAAAGGATTTGAGTATAGGAGCAGAGAGGTTCTACTGCAGTTGTACAGGGTCTTGGTGAGACCACACCTGGAGTATTGCGTACAGTTTTGGTCTCCAAATCTGAGGAAGGACATTATTGCCATAGAGGGAGTGCAGAGACGGTTCACCAGACTGATTCCTGGATGTCAGGACTGTCTTATGAAGAAAGACTAGATAGACTTGGTTTATACTCTCTAGAATTTAGAAGATTGAGAGGGGATCTTATAGAAACTTACAAAATTCTTAAGGGGTTGGACCGGCTAGATGCAGGAAGATTGTTCCCGATGTTAGGGAAGTCCAGGACAAGGGGTCACAGCTTAAGGATAAAGGGGAAATCCTTTAAAACCGAGATGAGAAGAACTTTTTTCACGCAGAGAGTGGTGAATCTCTGGAACTCTCTGCCACAGAGGGTAGTTGAGGCCAGTTCATTGGCTATATTTAAGAGGGAGTTAGATGTGGCCCTTGTGGCTAAGGGGATCAGGGGGTATGGAGAGAAGGCAGGTACGGGATACTGAGTTGGATGATCAGCCATGATCATATTGAATGGCGGTGCAGGCTCGAAGGGCCGAATGGCCTACTCCTGCACCTAATTTCTATGTTTCTATGTTTCTAACCAAGATGTCCCATCACAGCTTATCTCATTTACCTGCATTTGACCCACATCTCTCTAAACCTTTCCGATCCATGTACCTATTCAAGTGTCTTTTAAATGTTGTTATGGTATCTGCCTCAACTACCTCCTCTGGCAGCTTATTCCATATTCCCACCACCCTCCGAGTGTAAAAATTGCCTCCCGGGTTTGTATTAAATCTCAATTCTTTCACCTTAAGCAAATGGTCTCTTGTTTTTGATTGCCCTACCCTGGGTAAAATACTCTGCATTTCTCTATCTAATGATTTTTTTTTTTTAAAAACCTCTATAAGACCACTCCTTAGCCATCTGTGCTCCAAGGAATAAAGTCCTATCCTACTTAACCTCTGCCTATAGCTCAGCCCCTCAAGTCCTGGCAACATCCTCATGAATCTTCTCTGCACTCTTTGCAGCTTAATGACATGCTTCCTATAGAAGGTTGACGAAAACTGAACGTGATGCTCCAGGTATACCCTCACCAATGTGTTATACAATTGTAACATAACGTCACAACTTCCATACTCAATATCGTAACTGATGAAACCAATGTACCAAAATCCTCAAAGGTATCCCATCTACCTGTGACGACATTGTTATGAAACTATGTACCTGTACTCCTAGACCCCTCTGTTCTACACCACTCCACCTTGCCTAGTTTGACTTCCCAAAATGCAACATTTTGCACTTATGTGCTTTAAACATCATTAGCTATTCCTTAGACCACATGCTCAGCTGATCAAGAACCTGCTGTAATCTTTGATAACCATCTTTACCACTGGTTGACCAAAGGGGCAGAGGAATGGTTGATGGAATTTAATACAGAGAAATGTGTTACATTTGGCAAAGTCCAACATGGGCAGGACCAACACATTAAATGGTGGGACACTGGAGAGTGTTCTAGAGCAGATGGATCTAGTACAGGTATAGTTCCTTGACAGATAGGGTGATGAAAAAGGCTTTTGTCATTCATCAGTCAGAGGATTGATTATAGAAGTTGGGGGGTCATGTTCAGCAGTGCCGGATTTACATATAAGCTAAACAAGCTATAGCTTAGGGCCCCCACTTTCTAGGGGGACCACCCGAAAAAATGGATGGGCCTCGAGGTCTAAGGGGGCCTCCGGCCAAGGCAGGACACCTACCGTTCAACTCTGGGCGGCCCCCCTCTCTATCTCTCTCTCTCCATCTCCCCCCACTATCCGTGTCCGGGCTGCCGGGCTCCGCTCGCTCTTCATCCGCCGGCACGGCAGGCCGCCTTGCACATGCGCACAACCATGGCCAGCGCATCATCGGCCGCCCTGCACATGCGCACTGCAACGGCAACTGGTCGGCGCTGGGCACTTTCTCCTTTGCTTTGAATTGTGGGAGATTTGGCCGACATGGCTGTCCGGTCGTTGGGGGCCTCACAAGTGGAACAGCTTAGGGCCTCTCTTCATCTAAATCCGGCACTGATGTTCAGTGATGGAAATGGGGGGGTACGCAGGGATACGGCGTTCACCTACTTTTCAGTTTCCAGTTTCCATCCTGTGCGTGAATTCGCAGCTTTATCCTGCGCTACTTAATCCAAGAGCGAGCGAACGTGCGGACAGATGGACGAAAGCAATGATCGTAGAACGGAATAGGTGACATTTCGGGTCGACACCCTTCTTGGTGCCGGAGCCTCTCCCCTCAGACTCCACACACACACACACACACACACACACACACACACACACACACACACACACACACACACACACACACACACACACACACACACACACACACACACACACACACACACACACACACACACACACACACACACACACACCCGGCAGATCAGTGCGGGCCGAGACCAGGAGCAGGCCGAAGGATGACATCAAACAGGTCATGGCAGCTATCGAAAAAGGATGTAAATGTTAAGGGGGAAATTTAAAAAAAACACCCGAAGAAAATAGATGTTTAACAAAAAAAAAGGGGTCCGGCGATCGCTCCATGTCCGTGTTGGAGGGAAGGGGGGAGGGGCTTGAGTGGGTGCAGGATTTTCTGGAGCTCCTTCCAAATGGCAATATGTTGTACTACACTAAGTGGGACCCAGTGGGTCCCATGTTCACACGGGAGGGCGGGTCCCCCAACGCACTATTCCACCTCTCCACCAATTCCAATATTAGCGGCCAGTGGGGGGGAGGCTTTCTGGAGCACTAGTATGGGTGTTGTGGGCCGAAGGGACTGGTTTCCAGAGGGCTGGTATGGACATTGTGGGCCAAATGGATTCTTAGGCTGGCAGGTCAGTCACTCAGGCCTGGTGGGCTGGCAGCTCAGTCACTCAGGTCTGGTGAGCTGGCAGCTCAGTCACTCATTGATGTGGATAGAGAACTGGCTGGCAGACAGGAAGCAAAGTGTAGGAGTAAACGGGTCCTTTTCAGAATGGCAGGCAGTGACTAGTGGGGTACCGCAAGGCTCAGTGCTGGGACGCCAGCTATTTACAATATATATTAATGATTTGGATGAGGGAATTGAATGCAACATCTCCAAGTTTGCGGATGACACTAAGCTGGGGGGCAGTGTTAGCTGTGAGGAGGGTGCTAGGATCCTGCAAGGTGACTTGGATAGGTTGGGTGAGTGGGCAAATGCATGGCAGATGCTGTATAATGTGGACAAATGTGAGGTTATCCACTTTGGTGGCAAGAACAGGAAAGTAGACTATTATCTGAATGGTGGCCGATTAGGAAAAGGGGAGATGCAATGAGACCTGAGTGACATGGCGCAGCAGTCATAGAAACTAGGCATGCAGGTGCAGCAGGCACTGAATAAAGCGAATGGTATGTTAGTATTCATAGCAAATGGATTTGAGCATAGGAGCAGGGAGGTTCTACTGCAGTTGTACAGGGCCTTGGTGAGACCACACCTGGAGTATTGCGTACAGTTTTGGTCTCCTAATCAGAGGAAAGACATTCTTGCCATAGAGGGAGTACAGAGAAGGTTCACCAGACTGATTCCTGGGTTGGCAGGACTTTCATATGAAGAAAGACTGGATAGACTCGGCTTGTACTCGCTAGAATTTAGAAGATTGAGGGGGGATCTTATAGAAACTTACAAAATTCTTAAGGGGTTGGACAGGCTAGATGCAAGAAGGTTGTTCTCGATGTTGGGGACGTCCAGAACAAGGGGTCACAGTTTAATGATAAGGGGGAAGTCTTTTAGGACCGAGATGAGAATTTTTTTTCACACAGTGAGTGGTGAATCTGTGGAATTCTCTGCCACAGAAAGTAGTTGAGGCCAGTTAATAGGGTATATTTAAGAGGGAGTTAGATGTAGCCCTTGTGGCTAAAGGGATCAGAGGGTATGGAGAGAAGGCAGGTACAGGATACTGAGTTGGATGATCAGCCATGATCATATTGAATGGCGGTGCAGGCTTGAAGGGCCAAATGACCTACTCCTGCACCTATTTTCTATGAACCCTGAGACACACCACTTGTCACAGGCCTCCAGTTTGAGAAGCAACCTTCCACCATCTGTAGATTAGTGCATGTTCCTTTAACCATAGTGACCTCCCCATTACTCTCTGCTTCCTTCCATGGAGCCAATTTGCTCTCCATTCAGCTATCTCTCCCTGGGTCCCATGCGATCTAACCTTCCTGAGCAGCCTACCATGTGGAACTTTGTCAAACGCCTTATTGAAGTCCATGTCCACAATATCTACAGCTCTGCCCTCATCAACCTTTTTGGTCACGCCTTCAAAAATATCAATCAGATTTGTGAGCCACGACCTCCCACATACAAACCATGTCCCTACTCAGCCCTTGCCCATCCAAATGCCTGTATATCCTATTCCTCAGAATATTTTCCAGTAACTTACCAACTACAGATGTTAAGCTCACTGGCCTATAGTTCCCAGCATTTTCCCTGAAGCCCTTCTTGAAAAGATGCACAACATTTGCCACCCTCAAGTCTTCCGGCACCTCTCCTGTATTTAAGGATGATTCGAAATTTTCATCCATGGCTCCCGCAATTTCCTGCAATGTCCTTGGATTTGTCTACCTTCAAACACGACAGCACCTTCAGTATTTCTTCGATGGTAACCCTGACTGCTCTCAAGACACTTCTAGTGACTGCTCCAATTTTTTCCATCCAACTGTCTTTCTCCTCAGTAAATACAGAGGAAAAATACTCATTTAGGACCTTGCCCATTTCCTGTGGCTCCACACAGAGGTGACCGCTTTGATTCCTGAGAGGTCCCACTCTCTCTCTAGTTACCCTTTCCCCCTTATGTATTTGTAAAAATATTTTGCGATTGTCCTCAATGCTACCCGCCAGAGCTATCTCCTGGGCCGTCTTTGCCCTACTGATTTCATTATTTAGTTTACCCCTTAGTTCCCGAAACTCCTCCAGGGATACACTTGATTCTAACTGCCTATACCTGTCCCATGCATCCTTCTTGTTTTTGACTAACATCTCAATTTCCCTCGTCAGCCAAGCTTCCTTACATTTTCCTGCTTTGCCCTTCACTTTAATGGGGATGTACACATCCTGAGCTTTCTTCAGTACACTTTTAAAAACATCCCACTTGGCCGATGTTCCTTTCCCCTCAAATAACCTGCTCCAATCAACTTGAGTGAGATATTCTCTCATACCCTCAAAGTTGGCCTTACCCCAATTGAGAATTTTACCATGTGGACCCTCTCCGTCCCTATCCATAACTATTTTAAACCTAATCGAACTGTGGTCACAGGTCTCAAAAGGCTCCTCCACACACACTTAATTGACACCAGTTGGGAAAAGGGGAAGCACAACGGGATCTGGGGGTCCTTGTTCATCCGTCTATGAAAGTAAGCATGCAGGTACGGCAGGCAGTGAAGAAAGCGAATGGCATGTTGGCCTTTATAACAAGAGGAGTCGAGTATATGTGGCGGCGCCAAACGGCAGCGGCTCGACTACAGTCGTCTGTCTTTTTTTATTTTTGTCTTGTTAAATGTATGTCTTGAGTTAGTTTTTTTTTTTTTTAGCTGTGTATATGTGGGGGGTGGTGGGGGGGCTGTGGGGGAAACCGTTTAAATCTCTTCCCTGTGCGGGGACCCGACTATTCCCTGTCGTGTCTCGGATGTCGTTGGGCCTAACATCGTGGAGCCGGCGGCGACCTCCGGCCGGGACTAACCTGGGGGCTCCAGTTGCAGAGCCTGCGGAACTGACATCGCGGAGCTGGCCAACCGGAGCGGGAAGAGCTGTGGTGGCGTGCGGCTGCGACCCGACTTTTGGTGTTCAGAGGCACCGGCCGCAGACCCGGTGGACGGGAACATCGGGAGCTCCAAGTCCCTGGTGGGAGACCACTTTTCCGAGCTCCGCAACGGCGACTTCTCCCGCTGGTTTTGTAATGTAAAAAACTGTAGAAATGATATTTTGTTCAAACCTAGGTTTGAATGACAATAAATTGAATTCTACTATTCTAGGAGCAAAGAGGTCCTTCTGCAGTTATACAGGGCCTTAGTGAGACCACACCTGGAGTATTGTGTGCAGCTTTGGTCCCCTAATTTGAGGAAGGACATTCTTGCTATTGAGGGAGTGCAGCATAGGTTTACAAGGTTAATTCCTGGGATGGCGGGACTTTCATATGCTGAGAGAATGGAGCGGCTGGGCTTGTACACTCTGGAGTTTAGGGTGAGAGGGGATTTTATTGAAAAATATAAGATTATTAAAGGTTTGGACACCCTATATGGAGGAAACATGTTCCCGATGTTGGGGGAGTCCAGAACCAGGGGTCACAGTTTAAGAATAAGGGGTAAGCCATTTAGAACGGAGATGAGGAAACACTTTTTCTCACAGAGAGTTGTGAGTGTGAAATTCTCTGCCACAGAGGGCGGTGGAGGCCGGTTCTCTGGATACTTTCAAGAGAGAGCTAAAGATTTCTTAAAGATAGCGGAGTCAGGGGATATGGGGAGAAGGCAGGAACGGGGTACTCATTGGAGATGATCAGCCATGATCACATTGAATGGTTCGAAGGGCCGAATGGCCTACTCCTGCACCTATTGTCTATTGCCTTCCCAATTTCCCAACACTAGATCCAGCAATATCGCGGCACATTTGTTCCTCTAATTTCCGTTGACTATTCGGCGGTCTGTAATACACCCCCAACTGTCACAGTCTGCCCTCTCCTCATTCTCATCCTTCACCTCCCAGTACTTTTCCACCGGTCCCTCCTTCTCCTTGCCTGCCTGCCACTCCCCTCTCATCAGCCTAACTCTTCTCACCTGTTGCACTCAGTTGCCTCTGATCACCTATTAACCCGGTATATAGACTCTCCTCACCGTTCACACAGTGCCAGATTGTTCTCAGCATTCATGCAAGACTCTCCAGCGATTTCCCGATTGCCTACACGGATTCGAACCTGCCTGCCCCTGACCATTCCGTCCTGTCGTCTTTGCGGATAGCACCTCAGCCTTCTGTCCCCGACCTCCTGGTTTCTGTCTGCCTCTCTCCTGGGCTGTTTGGTGTATCCCTGCAACGGCTCCTCGACTACCTGCCTGACTTTGACTCTCCTTTCGTCTGTCCCTCGCTGGTTTGTTTGCATCGTGTGTTGGATCTCCTGGTTACTGGATCTTCCGCTACCCCGACTACGTCTCCTGCCTGCCCCTCTTCGGAACCCTCGCTCAATCCTGAGCCTCTGTGTGAGTACGGTGTACCCATTCCTGTGTTACTACTCTGTGTTACAGTATCATTATAAGGTTCATTACCAATTATACCTGCCTGATTCTGTGTTGCTATTGGGTCCAAGCTACACCCGTTACACCAACAAGGTGATCATCCCTTTCTTGTTCTTCAGCTACACCCATATAGCCTCACCAGATGAACCGTTCATAATGTTACCTCTGAACACAGCAGTGACATCCTCCTTAACCAACAATGCAACCCCCCCTCCTCTTTTTCCCTCACCCCTGTCTCTCCTGAAGCTCCTGTACCCCGGAACATTGAGCTGTCAGTCCTGCCTCTCCCTTAACCTAGCAATGTTACAACATTTTGAGATTTAAAAATCAAGTCTGAAATTTATCACATCAGATAAAGCACAAAAAGAAGTTTACTTTGACACCTAATTCACTTCCATATCTTCAGTATTAAAAAAGTTATGGCAATTTTCATACTCTGAAATTAGCATCTTGTTCCCTATTGCTTTTCCATTGACTTAATTCAAAAGCTGTGATCGAGGACAGTCAAAAGCCCATAACTTTTCAGTTATTATAGTTTGAAGCATTCTGAAACAATCTTACTTGGATGACCTGAAATTACAGCAAATAATTAGTTAGTTACCTAATTATAGCTAATTACAAAATTCAATTACTAGATCTAAACATCTATCAATTTCTTAAGAAAAGGTTAGCACTTTTAAATAGCCTAAGAGTCCAAATAAAATTCACACAAGAATTCACAATATAACATGATTTTTAAATCTAATTTTCATGAATTTATAGGCCAAATGGAAGGAATTTAGTGTTTAATTCCCGTAAATTAATGACCATTTAAATCATCTTGCGATTGAGATTTTGTGGAATGCGAACGTTTGGAACGTTGCGGTAGCGGTGAATTTAAACCCCATATCGGCAGGAAAAACGCTGCCGGTTCGTATATTTACATAATCACGTTTTCGCCGAATGAAATTTTGATTAAAGTAATCCTAAGAAGCAGGTTTATATGTAAAATAAACGACTTGCCTTATGTTTTGTCCCATACGTGGGATCTGTCCCATTGTCGGCGTTGACGGCGTTAGAAGTTGCTTTTTATTTTACTCATGCGCTTAAATTGTCCCGCGGTTTAAAAAAAAATTTCCGAGGACGGCAGTCGGAACGAATTTTCAGCATCGGGTAGTAGCCCGAGAAAATATATCTTGGACATGCAGGAGAAAACGCCATTTTAATCCCGCCCCGCCCCCCTCAAAGACGCCAAAGTCGCGCACACGGCCAGTGGCAGAACTGCAGCGCCCCTGAAGGTAAGTTTTGTAGCATACCTATTTAACCAGGTTTCAGTCATGGCTACAACGTCCCAGTCACACATACCCTATCCATGCCCTAAGCTCATATGCCTTACCCGTCAGCCCCTTGCATTAAAATATGTGCAGGTTAAACCAACCCTCCTTCCTCGCTCTCCGCCTTGCACCTGCCTATTCTGTCCACTAACCTTTCCCACACCACCCTCCATGCCAACTTCTAGCCTCTCATGTGCCATTGTCCTGCACGAGATCCCACCCCCCTGCCAATCTAGTTTAAACCATCCCGTGTAGCATTAGGAAACCTTCCCGCTAGGATGTTGGTCCCCCTCCAGTTTAGGAGCAGCCCGTCCCTTTTATACTGGTCACCCCTGCCCTGGAAGAGATCCCAATGATCCAGAAATCTGAATCCCTGCCACCTGCACCAACTCCTCAGCCACACATTCATTTCCCCTATCTTCCTATTCTTACCTTCACTATCACGAGGTACTGGAAACAATCCTGAAATCACTACCCTGCAGGTCCTGCTTTTCAGTCTTCTTCCCAATTCCGTAAATTCTTGTTGCAGAAATTCCTTCCTCTTCCTATTTATATCATTTGTGCCAACATGCACAACAACCTCCGGCTGCTCCCCCTCACTCTTGAGGATGTCGTGCAGCTGCTCCAAGACGTCCTGGACCCTGGCACCAGGGAGGCATCACACCATCCTGGAGTCTCCTGTCTGCACCTCTGACGATGGAGTCTCCCACCACTATGGCTCTGCCTGATGTCGCTCTTCCTCGTTGAGCCTCGGCACCAGGGTTGGAATCACGGCCCTGGCTACCACTCAACCTTGTCGTGTCATTTGCTCCCAAGAGGGTGAACCTGTTTTCTGTAGGTACAGCTACCATGGTCTCCTGCACTCCACGTTTACTCCTATTTCTCATAGTCACCCACCTTTGCTCTTCCGGAATCCATGGTGTGACAACATCACTATAGGTCCTATCCAGGAAACTTTTGTTTTCCCGGATAGCCCTGAGGTCACCCAGCTGCTGTTCCAGTTCCCCAACACATTCATTCAGGAGCTGCACCTGGACACAATTTCTGCAAGTGTAGTTATCAGAAGCACCAGTGGTGTTCCTGACATCCCACATCTTGCAGGAAACGCACTGTGCCAACTTACCTGCCATTTCTTCAGTGGACAAAAATTCCCAAATTTGCCTCGGCCCAGCCTGGTTAGCGCGCAACAAAAGCTTTTCACTGTACCTCGGTACACATGACAATAAACTAAACTGAACTGAGCCTTGGTTACTATTTCCACCCTTCTTTCCCCCACTTGACTCGTCTGCCAATCATGCCCTCCTTACCTGGATTTAACTATCACTTGCTAACTTACATCCTTCCCCTTACATCTTTCTACCAGCTATCTCTTCTCGATTCCATCAGTCTAAGGAAGGGTCCCAACCTGAAATGCTATCTCTTCATTTCCTTCCACAGATGCCTTCTGACCCCCACAAGTTCCTCCAGCAGTTTGTTTTTTGCTCACTATTCCCACATTTGCAATCTCTTGTGTTTCCAACAACCAAATACATTGTATGACATCCACACTTGCACAACAGGATGGTGCATAATGAGATACAGCAACAGCTCAGTGGTGTGGGGTAGACTGCACCTTCTTTTCGAACAGAAAATAAACAACTTACCATCAATAGTATAGCCATTACTAGGTTTGTGGTAAGGGTACTCAATTGACTGAAGATCTCAATTGCCTCCATTTTCAAATCTCTTTCAAGTTCCAAATTGTATGCTTTCTTGCCATGTTGGATGCCAGAGGCGACAGTCATATTTCCAAAAATAGCCTTTGTCATTTACCCTGTGTTGCCCATGGCTGTCTGGATGCCATGTGCAACACCGTAGGCAAATAATTAGGTTTGTGGCTTAATGGCCTTGACAACCACTGGCAAGGAAGTGCTTTGAAGTTGCAATTTTGATTGATACCAGTGGCATATATCAGTAAAGACATTCAAACTCAAGCACAGACATCTCTTACCCGGTTTCACACTGAGGTTCATAGGTCATTGGGTTCAGGTAAGATAATTCCTCCCTGCAAATCTAGTATGGATCTGACCAACAGTTTGTGTGGATTAGATTCATAAATCTGTCAGTTCAAACTTCTTGTCAAGAATAAAATTTGATTCTGGTAATTGTCTTTTTTAATGTTTTTTAAATCATTTCTTGTTAAAATGTTTATAAACACACATACATGAAAATTATATAAATGTATATAACACACACAATTATATTTCTTCTAATCCAATAATGAACTTTTTTGTAAGAATTAAATAAGAAACATTGTAAATAAGAAACATTGTAAACCTCCCTGCAACTTCACACACACTAGGCCTTATCCCCCCGGCACTCTCTCGCCTGCCCCCTTACTACAATGTCCCCCCCATCCTATGCCCCTCTCTCCTCGCCGCTCTCTCCTGCCTGGGCCCCGGACCCCGCACTCTCTCTCTCCTCGCCGCCCTGGGCCCTGCACTCTCTCTCCTCGCTGCCCCGGGCCCCGCACTGCCCCGGGCCCCGCACTCTCTCTCACCGCTGCCCCGGGCCCCACACTCCCTCTCCCCGCTGCCCCGGGCCCCGCACTCTCTCTCCTCGCTGCCCCAGGCCCCGCACTCTCTCTCCTCGCTGCCCCGGGCCCCGCACTCTCTCTCCTCGCTGCCCCGGGCCCCGCACTCTCTCTCCTCGCTGCCCCGGGCCCCGCACTCTCTCCTCGCTGCCCTGGAACCCGCACTCCTTCTCCTCGCTGCCCCGCACTCCTTCTCCTCGCTGCCCCGCACTCCTTCTCCTCGCTGCCCCGCACTCCTTCTCCTCGCTGCCCTGGGCCCCACACTCCTTCTCCTCACTGCGGATCCAATCTTTGGCCGGAAGCAAGAAGGCGGGAGCAAGAAAGCGGAGCAAGATGGTGGAACAAGATGGTGGGGGCTGGTTGCTAAAATGGGTAATAAAATTGTCCATGAATCCGCCCATGAACGTACTTCACTTTTGCATGAGAGTAACCCATCTTGCTCTGCTATAGGATTTTTGGAAAGAACTACTGACTTTGGCATAAATGTAACACATTATATAGGTAAAAGACAAGGAGGTACAAAAGGAGTAGCAAACTATTAACCAATCATTATGGTTTACCATACATTTAACTTATTTGCATTAACCAATCAACTAAATCCTTTCCATTGATTGACAACACGTATAGTCACATGATTTTCCCTTTTCTGGCCCCTTTACAACCTTCTTCCCCTCTGTGGTTTCTTCAACCTCTTTGCTCAAAATCATTTTATTTCAGTAAAGTAAAACCACAGATATAAAACTAATTCACAGAGAATACATCTCAGAATATACACATAATATAGCAATCACACAACACATACACACAAAACATATTTTCACTTTTGGAAAAGAAAGTTATTTCTAAAACTTCCAATTTAAACAAAGTCTAATACTTACAATCGTAATTAAACATAATACACTTCACAATTAATCGCCTTACAACCACATAGTTAAAATACAGCTACTTATGGATTACAAAGATTAAATATGAGTTTTGCCTCATTCTTACAAAGTGGTAAAGACAAAGTTCTAATCACACAATTCCCAACTACAGACACATAAAGGCCATTCATTGTCACATTTGATTGCTTCTTCTCAAGCTCGGGTCTAATTTCATTTTGTATTACAACCTCCCCCTTCTATCTCTGGAGGAAAGGAATGTAAGGCCTCTTCACTAAAAACAATTCACACAACAAATGAAAGATTATCAAAACAGAGTTACTTTCTCAGTTTCCGATAACCATAAGAAATCCTTTTGCAAAGGTCACACAACCATCACCTATGCCTTATCTCTTATCCCAACATAAATACATTTAAACAGCACAAACCATCTCACAGGCTAGTATCTATCCTACAACCCACTACCATAAAATGCCTTCATGACACAGCTGAGCTCGGAAGATGTGTCCCAAAAGAAGAAGGATGGTGCCCATATCATGGAGAAAGATCCCATTAACAACCTCCATTATAAATGCCAACCTAAACCAAATACTTCTGACAGCATGATTATTGCTTCAAAGCAATAAATAAAGATATGCCTATTCAGATCAACATTTCCATGTTATGATACGCCATCTGTTCTCCTGTGAGTGCTCTTTGTTCGTTATTTCTTTGTGGAGACATGTATTTCTGAAAGCCCCAACTCCAAGCTCTTCTCTTGCAACTTAACACAAGTTCCTTAAGATCTTATCATTTGAACAATTTTATTGTATAATATTTCCTCACAGCTGGGTGTAGTTCAGAGAAGGCATTAGATGAGATGTTGATCACAAAAATGGCAGACTTCACAACAAATCAGCGCTGCAATAAGGAGAAACAAGGAACTGCAGATGATGGTTTACCAAAAAAAAACAAAATGCTGGAGCAACATCAGTAGGCCAGGTAGCATCTCTCAAGAACATGGATAGGTGACATTTTGGGTTGGCCTGACTTGAAACATCACCTGTCCATGTTCTCCAGTGATGATGCCTGACCCATTGAGTTAATCCAGCTCTTTATGTACAGCATTACAATAAGCCTAACTTCTCAAAAATTATACAGTATGTACTTCTACCAAACAATAACTTCTTCCCAGGTACACAAAGATGCTGGAGAAACTCAGCGGGTGCAGCAGCATCTATGGAGCGAAGGAAATAAGCAACGTTTCGGGCCGAAACCCTTCTTCAGACGTCTGAAGAAGGGTTTTGGTCCGAAACATTGCCTATTTCCTTTGCTCCATAGATGCTGCTGCACCCGCTGAGTTTCTCCAGCATTTTTGTGTACCTTCGATTTTCCAGCATCTGCGGTTCCTTCTTAAACACTCTTAATAACTTCTTCCCAACATCTATCAGGTTCTTAAGCACTATATAACATTAACCTCAACTTTGGACTGTTTTTTGTTGCACAAAGGACTTTGGACTTATTTTGCAGTTATTAAATATTGAACTTTTGTTTTATATTTTCCAGGTGTATTAGTGTTTACATCTTGTAATGCTGCTGTGAGAATTACATTGCTCCGTAGTTGGCACAGATGACAATTAAACACTCTTGACTCTTGGGTGTGTGGAGCTAGGCAATATGAACAAGGTCCAAAATGAATACATCTGTATTCACAGGGAAGCTCATCGAAGATAGTGGGTTGACAAAGGGTTGCATGAATAATTTGGAGGAGGTGACAGATGTCATGGGAGTATCAAAATTGATCGATCCCCAGCACCAAAAGCGATCTATCCCAGGTTGCAATGGGGAGCAAAAGAGAAGAGATTGCCATGTCCAAAGGAAAGGTTTGTATCTTTATTAGTTACAGGTGAGGTACTCGATGACTGGAGGATATTTTTTGTATTATTTTATTTAAGAAGGGCAACAGGGATAAGCCAGTTAACTACACGTAGTTGAGCCTAACATGAGTGATAGAGAAAATAGTTGGAGAAAATGCCTACAGATAGGATTTATATATATTTGGAAATCAAGGTTGATCATGGTTTTGTGATGGGCAAATGCTGCCTTACTAATTTGATTGATTTTACTGATGAGAAAACTAAGATGACGGATGAAAGCAAATCATTATCTGTCTGGACTTTTGTAAGACATTTGCCAAAATCCCACATGATAGGCTGGTCTAAAAGTTTAAGGCACATGAGATCAAGGGCAATTTGGTAAATTGGATCCAAAGGTGGCTTGGTGATAAGAAGCAGAGGGTGTTTTTCCAATGGGATGTTTGTGAGCAGTGATGTACTTTTGCGATCAGTGCTGGGACCTTTATTGTTTGTGATATATATTAATTGCTTGAATGTGAATGTCAGAGGTACGATTAAAGTTTGCAGATGACAGGAAAATTGATAGTGTTGTGGACAGTGAGTAAGGTTGTCTAAGGTTACAACAGGATATAGATCAGGCGTGAAGTTGGGCAGTGAATTGGCTAATGGAATTCAATCCTGATAAGTGAGTGATGTATTTTGTGAAATCAAAAACAGTGGGACATCGACACAAAATGCTAGGGCTCGGTGGAATGTTGATGATTAGAGGGACCTTGCGGTTCAAATCCAACTGTTCCCTAAACGTGGCTGAACAGGTAGATAGGCACATGGCATACTTGTTTTCATTGTTTGGGGCATAGAATAAAAGAACAATAAAATAATATGAAGGAGGCTGAAGGGTGATATTAACTTCCCTCATACTGAGCTTACAGCAATTGTTAAGTTTGTGCAGAAACTTTTCTCCTGCAATATGCAGATGACCTTATGCGAGGGAGCAGCACTCATTCTCCTATTGAGAAGTGAGGTAGAGCAAGTGACTGAAGTGTCAGTGGGTGAGCATTACAGAATCAGTAATCATAATTCTATTAAAAATAGTTTTGGAAGAAGCTAGAACTGGCTCAGAAGTTGAAGTCCTAAATTGGGACAAGGTTAATTTTGATGGCATTAAATGCAAACTTGCACAGGTTGAATGGGAGAGACTGTTTGTAGGTAAGGGAACATCTACAAGCTGCAGGGCCGGACAACATTCCTGGATGCGTTCTAAGAGACTGTGCCGAGCAACTGAAGGATGTCTTCACAGACATTTTTAACATCTCACTCAGCCAGGCAGTAGTGCCGAATTGTCTTAAGAGTGCCACCATCGTCCCTGTACCGAAGAAACCAAACCCAGCCTGCCATAACGACTTTCGACCAGTGGCCCTAACACCCATTGTAATGAAGTGTTTTGAGCGACTAGTTATGCAGCACATCAAAAACAGTCTACCTGCCGACCTAGACCCACTGCAGTTCACCTACAGAGCCAACCGATCCACAGAGGACGCAGTCTCAACAACACTGAACCTCGTGTTGTCACATCTCGATCGGAAAAACACCTATGCCAGGATCCTCTTCATAGACTTCAGCTCCGCTTTCAACACAATCATCCCGCAGCAGCTGGTGGAGAAGTTGGAGCTGTTGGGGGTTGATGCTGGCACATGTAGCTGGGTCCTGAACTTCCTGTCGCAGCGGCAGCAGACAGTCAGGGTGGGCAGTAGGACATCAAAAACCATAGCCGTGAGCACTGGCTCACCCCAAGGCTGTGTCCTAAGCCCCCTTCTGTTTAGTCTGCTGACACACGACTGTACTGCCAGACTCAATAACAACTTCATCAGCAAGGTCGCTGATGACACAACAGTAGTGGGTCTCATCAGTGACAACGATGAATCGGCGTACAGGATGGAGGTGGAGCTGCTCACAGGTTGGTGCAAATCCCACAACCTCATTCTTAACGTGGGAAAAACTAAGGAGATGGTGGTTGACTTCAGGAGGGCGGGGCGGGGAAACATCACCATGCACCTCTGCACGTCGACGGAGCTGATGTGGAAAGGGTCAGCAGCATGAAGTTCTTAGGACTACATCTGTCTGATGACCTGACGTCCACGGCCAAAACCACAGCTCTGGTCAAGAGAGCCCAGCAGCGACTTCACCCCCTCCGAAGACTACGGAAAGCAGGCCTCCCCACCACACATCTACAGACTTTTTACAGGGGGACTGTCGAGAGCACACTGACATACGGCATCACTTCCTGGTTCGGGAGCTGCAAGGCGTACGAACGGCACCAACTGGACAGGATAGTGAAGACCGCAAGCAGGATTATTGGTGCTCCACTCCCCTTCCTGCTGGACATATACAAGAAGAGATGCATCAACAGAGCCATCTCCATCATCAAAGACCCTTACCACCCATCGCATGACTTTTTCACCATCCTCCCATCTGGGAAGAGGTACAGGAGCATCAGCTGCAAAACCAGCAGGATGCTCCTCAGCTTCTTCCCACAGGCTATAAGACTGTTAAATGAACTTTCCCCCCTGCCAAGTATCGCGCACAAACCCCCCACACTGCAGCAGAGCCACTGTTGTGCCGCTGCCGGTCGGAACGGCTGTTGAATGTTATTGAATGTTATTAGAGGGTTAAATTGTTCATGACATGTATTTTAATTTTAATTGCTATTTATTTTGTAACGAAAACTGAATGGACACTGGTTGAGAAACGTTTTTTTGTTTCCTCTGAGTATGCGAATACTCAGGAAATGACAATAAAGATTTACAATTACAATTACAATTACAAGTGGGAGGCTTAAAAGGAGACAGCATAGACAACATTAGAGTGAAGGACAAGGCTGACAGGATTGTGGATATTGAGGCTCTGGTAGCAAAAAGGAATCATATAGGCAGCTGGAATCAGGTGAATACTTTTTAGAGGACAAGAATAGCCAGGGTACGACTCGTCCTTGATTATGCTGAGGAGAATAGTGATGTCTTGAAACGTGCACATTTAAAAAGAGATGTTGTTGGTGATTTTGAATCACATAAAAATGGATAAATCCTCATGGCCTAACCAAGTGTATCCTGGGACATTGAGGCAAGCCAGGGAAGAAATAGCTGGGGACCTGGCAGAGATATTTGTATTATTGTTAGCCACTGGCGAGTTACCGGAAGACCTGAGGATGTTGTGCCCTAATTCAAGAAGGGCTAGGAGGACAGGACAGGGAACTGCAGGCCAGTGAGCCTATCTTCAGCAGTGGGAAATTTACTGGAGGGGATTCTAAAATATTTGGATCTACGTGTATCTAGAAAGGCAAGGTCCGCTGAGGTATAATCAGCTTGGATTTGTGTGGGAAAACAATGTCTAATGAATGTGATTTCGTTTTTTTGAAGAGGTGACTGAGAGTATTGATAAGGACATGAAAAAGTTACTTTTATAACTATTAAACCAGGTTCGCTTCTTAATAAACAGACACCACACAAACTATTTGGTAGACCAGTTCAAAACTTTACTTAACATCGGCCGATGGAAGGGAGCGAGAATTCCAGCTAAGTGACCAATGTAGACACTCGACTGTCCTCGGTCCCCTTCCCTGAACAACAGAATTACACTGCATTAAATAGGGTTTTTTTGTCCCCTTAGCACATTCCACAGACATTAGTCATGGTCAGAGGTACAGGAAAAGGTTTCCACAGAATGCATCACATCAAAGGCATTTTGTTTACATGGTACAAGATATACTAAAAACATTGGCCATTTGTTTTAGGTCATTTTATCTTCAAAGAGATCACCCTAGCTCTTTTCGCTGCTTCCTCTGTCATTTGGTCCCTCATAAACATTGGTCATTTGGTTTATGGCATCTTACTTCAAAGATGTGACTAGCTGTTTCTCTCTTCCTTTGTCGCCTCCTCCCCCATAAACATTGGCCATTTGGTTTATGGCATCTTACATCAAAGAGATCTCTCTAGCTTCTCCTCTCTGCTTGTCACTTGGGAGACAATGTTATGGTATTTATTATCTCACACATCGCAACCTGAGGCAAGCCTAATTTGACACTAAATATAAGCTGTAAGCTAGCCCAGAAGCCAATTTAATATCTTCTTATATTTTTAACTAAAATTCGGCTTCATCAGAAAAGGTGGCAGATGATGTCTACAAGTCCTTCGACAAGTCGCACCAGGCCCGTATGAAGCTTTCCAAAAAGGGGGGTGGCATGACAGGATTACAAAAAATTTAATGTGAAATAGTGTGCACGCTGCGCACATCATGAGCACGAAGCGTGAAGTCCCTCGATGCCAGGGTCCAGGGTCTGCTTAAGGGCCCTGGAAGCTGGGGTTTTAGATGCTCTCTGATGCATTCTGAGCCTTATTTTGGAGCAATTTTGCACCAGATTTATGACCAATATTTCAGAAATTAACAGGAATCTGAGAGGTAGCTTTTTCACACAAAGGGTGCTGGATGTATGGAACGAGCTGCCAGAGGAGGTAGTTAAGGCTGGGACTATCCTAATATTTAAGAGACATTTGGACATGTACATGGATAGGACAGATTTAGATGGATATATGGGCCAAACACGGGTGAGTGGGACTAGTTTAGATGGGACATGTTGGTCGGTGTGGGCAAGTTGGGCTGAAGGGCCTGTTTCCACACTGTATGATTCTATGACTAAAAGGTTAAGAAGAAAAATGAATGTAGATAAGTAGAGCAGATTTGAAAGAGGAGTGAAATGTAAAGGCAGAGAGAGGTTTATGGGTGGAAAGAAACATATGAAAGGAGGGGGGAGAGTGGGCTTGGGCAGATGGGTGAAGGGAAAATATACACAAAGTGCTGGAGTAACTCAGTGGGCCAGGCAGCATCTGCGGAGAATATGAATTGGCGACGTTTCACAGTGTGCTGGAGTAACTCAGCGGGTCAGGCAGCATCACTGGAGAACATGGATCGATGACATGTCACAGAGTGCTGGAGTAACGCAGTGAGTCAGGCAGCATCTCTGGAGATTACATTTCGGGTCGAGACTGTTCTTCAGTAATATTCATGATGTGGCATGCATTGACATTCCTGAATGTTACCCAAACCATCGTGAGCCACTTTATTACGGTGCTTGCCCACTCCTATAATGTCTCTGCTGCCTTGGGTGATGCAGGACAGGACACGAGCTTTGGGACATGGTGTGAAGCTGTCACAGTCTGCCCCAGCCTGGTAAAAACCTGGATGGAGTGGATGTGGAGAAGATGTTTCCACTAGTGGGAGAGTCTAGGACCAGTGGCCACAGCCTCGGAATTAAAAGACATTCCTTTAGGAAGGAGATGAGCAGGAATTCATTGCTACAGACAGCTGTGGAGGTCAAGTCAATGGACATTTTGCAGGAGGAGATTGATAGATTCTTGATTGATACGGGTGTCAGAGGTAATGGGGAGAAGGCAGGAGAATGTGTTTGAGAGGGAAAAGTAGATAGAGTCATAGAGTGATACAGTGTGGAAACAGGCCCTTCGGCCCTGCATGTTCCATCTGCACTAGTCCCACCTGCCCACGTTTGATCCATATCACTCCAAACCTGTCCTATCCATGTACCTGTCTAACTGTTTCTTAAATGTTGCGATAGTCCCCGCCTCAACTACCTCCTCTGACAGCTTGTTCCATACACCTACCACCCTTTGTGTGAAAAACATACCCCTCAGATTCCTATTAAATCTTTTGCCGTTCACCTTAAACTTTTGTCCTCTGCTCCTCGATTCACCTACTCTGGGCAAACGACTCAACCATATCTATTCAAATCATGATTTTATACACCTCAATTAGATCATCCCTCATCCTCCTGTACCCCATGAAATAGAGTCCCAGCCTACTCAACCTCTCCCTATAGCTCTGGCCCTCTAGTGCTGGCAACATTCTCGTAAATCTTCACTGTATCCTTTCCAGTTTGATGACATTTTACCTATAACATGGTGCCCAGAACTGAATACAATACTCTGAATGCGGCCTCACCACCTTCTTATGCAACTGCAACATGACCCCCCAACCTCCATACTCAGCCTGATCCACTGAGTTACTCCAGCACTCTGTGAAACGTCACAGAACAGGGCAAGATTAGCAAGTTTGCTGATGATACAGATGTGAGTAGTTTTGCATATAGTGAAGATGGTTGTAAAAGATTGCAGCAGGAGCTGGATCAATTAGCCAGGTGGGTAGAGGAATGGTTGATGGTTGCATGGTTCCTTGAAGGTCGTGTCGCAGGTATATCAGGTGGTCAAAACGTATTTTGGCACTTTGGCCTTCATCAGTCTTGAGTATAGAAGTTGTGAGGTCATGGTGAGACTGCATTTAGAATATTGTGTTCAGTTCTGGGCACCATGTTATAGGAAAGATGTCAAATTGAAAAGAGTACAGAGATCCCCATCATGGAACAGTCCTATCAGGGTTGTGTCGTCCGCAAACTTGAGAAGCTTGACAGAGGTGTCTGTGGAGGTGCAGTCATTGGTGTGGCGAGAGTAGAGGAGAGGGGAGAGTACGCATCTTGCGGTGCTCCTATGCTGAGTGTTTGCGGGTCCGAGATATGCTTTCCCCGTCTCACATGCTGCTTCCTGTCAGTCAGAAAGCTGGTGATCCACCGACAGAGGAGTTCAGGCACAGTCAACTCAGAAAGTTTGGAGCGTAGCTCTGGCACAATGGTGTTGAATGCAGAGCTAAAATCAAGAAACAAAATCCTCGCATAGGTTCCCTGGCGGTCTAGGTGCTGGAGGATGAAGTGTAGGCCCAGATTGACTGCATCATCTACAGATCTATTGGCCCAATATGCAAAATGCAGAGGGTCCAGCAGAGGGATTGTGATATTTTTCAGCTTGGCCAGCACAAGCCTTTCAATGGTCTCCATGACTACATAGGTCAGTGCGACAAGCCTGTAGTCATTAAGACCAGTAATCCTTACCTCTTTGGGTACAGGGACAATAGTGGAGACTTTGAAGCAGGCAGGTGCTGGTTAAAAATGAGTAATTGGGTGTGAAGTGTTGGTGGGGTTGGGAAAGGGTTCACTCTTTTCATTACTGGAGTTTTGCCTTAAGTAGATGTGAGGTGGTGAATGGGAAGGAAAGGGTGCAGGGTCCATTCCTTGCAGACTGGGGTCTGGCTGTGTTTGTTGGGGAGGGGGTACCAGGGTTACGTTTCTGATTTTCAAACCTGCAGTAAAACTCATTCAGGTAGTTCCTCTTTCCTCTTATAGCTGGTGATTTCTTGCATGCCCTTCCAAACTGAAGAAGAGTCACTAGCTGAGAACTTGCTCCTCAACTTCTCAGAGTACCTTTCCTTGGCAGCTCCGATTCCTCTTCTCAGCTCTTTATCGATTAGCCTATCTTTTAACTCTTTAACGATTAGGCTATCGGCTTGACGCATATTTGCCCTCCTGCCCCCCCCCCCCGATCTTGAAATGGAAATGTTACATCTGTATATAATGATCCCATTAAAATGTATATTTATGTCACAAACTATGGAATTCATATTTTTCGTTATTGTTATCAAGGAAAAGAAAGCAGTTCCAATTGTTTGATATTATTTGATATTGTTTAAAATTATTTATATGTAGGAGAAAATATAATAGCTCTAAAACCTACTTTAATTTTGCAATCTCACTAAAGATAATCCCCTTTCCCTCCCCATCTCTCTCTCCCCTCCCTTCCCCTCTCTCTCTCCCACTCCCACATCCCCCCCTCTTTCTGGCGGGGATGAAGATGAAGGGTGGCGTGGGCCCAGTGGGGGTGGCGTGGGCCCAGTGGGGGTCAGCGGGGGTGGTGTGGGCCCAGCGGGGGGTGACTTGGGCCCAGTGGGGGTGGCGTGGGCCCAGTGGGCCCAGCGGGGGGTGGTGTGGGCCCAGCGTGGGCCAAGCAGGGGTGTGGCATGGACCCAGCAGTGGTCAGCGGGGGTGGCGTGGGCCCAGGGGGGTGGCGTGGGGGAAGATGGCTTGGGCCCCAGCGGCGAAGGGAGGCGAGGGGAGCGTGCACCGCCGCAGCAGCGTCTGGTGTTGGGGTTACAGCCGCTGGGTTCAGATTCAGCCACTCCAGCCCGGCGACGGGAGGACGGTCTCCTGGTCGCCCGGCAAGCTGTTGGTGAGGCTCTGACACCGCGGATGGAGATGCTGGACTGGGTGGGCAGACAGCGCAACCCCCCCCCCCCCCCTACCCCACCCCACAGGGCCCGGATATATGGGCCCCTTATCCCGTGGGCCAAATCTTTTTTCCGTTTTTTTTTTCTCCTGATTATAAAAAAAAATTCCCTCGGGATTTTTTCTTACTCTGGGGTGAAAAAGGGGGGTGCGGTCACACCCAACGCACCCCCCCTTCGGACGGCCATGCGCACATGGTAGGCTGGTCCTAAGGTTAGATCACATAGGATCCAAAGTGAGATAGCCAATTGGAGAAAAATTGTCTAGGAGTTAGAGGATGATAGTGGAAGGTTGTTTTTTCAGATTGGAAGCCTGTGATCAGTAGTGTGCTGCAGGGATAAGTGCTGGGTTCACTGTTGTTTGTCATCTATGTTAACAATCTGGATGAGAATATAGTTGGCAAGGTTAGTAAATTGTCAACTAACACAAACATTGGTGGTATACTGAAACATGAAGAAGGGCCTGTCCCACTGTGGGGACCTAATTTGCGAGTGTAGAAGAGTTTAGGAGAGTATGAAAAAGTGTCATAGTCATGTTATATCGCCGAAGTGGAACACCTCCTTCGACCTTCCTCGATTATGTAGAGAACCTCCTACGAATATGTTGAAGACCTCCTTCGACTATGTAGAAGACCTTAAACTATGTTGAAGACTATCTACGACTACCATCGACTACCTTCGACTACCCTCGATTACCTTCGATTGCCTTCGATTACCTACGATTTTTTTCCATGACAGAGGGCAGAGACAGTCGGCAGGGGGCAGAGACAGACAGAGGCAGAGAGAGGGCAGCGACAGAGGCGGAGACCGGCAGCAACCACCCCACCATGCACCGACATGAGTACCCTGGGCGAGGTGGGCGGGCGAGCGAGCGGGCAAGCGTCGACCAAAGGACCGCGAGTTGGGCCGCCGCAGTCTTCAGCTATGATCTTTGGTCTTCAGTCCAGGGCCTGACTTCATCTCCGGCTGCGTCTTTTGAATATCGGGGGAGAGGAGGGATGGTTGGGGGGGGTGACATCACTCGCAGCACAGGGAAGAAAGCACGCAGACCCGTTGTGACTTCATGAGTGAATGAGTCGTTTTTAAATTCAAAGTTTTGTCAGATTTTTTAACATTTTCATTAATAACTCAAGAAATAAAGCATGAAATTTTCAGATATGGCGATTTTGGACTCCAAGGGGAAAATGTCTACCGCAATATATAAATATTTTACCGTTACTGCGTTGTTTTTTCGCGAGGATGTGATTATACACAAACACACACACAAATAAATACACATCCAAGATCAGAGTTTTATGTATAAAGATGAGTGTCCGGGGTTATGATGAGATGGTAGGAGAATGGGATTAGGAGGGGGAGATAGATTAGCCATGATTGAATGGCGGAGTAGACTCGATGGGCCGAATTACCTAATCCTGCCTCTATCATTTATGACCTGATTACAGTATGTGTAGGGAAGAACTGCAGATGTTGGTTTAAACTGAAGACAGACACAAGAAGCTGGAGAAACTCAACGTTACAGGCATCATCTCTGGAGAAAAATATGTGATGTTTCGGGTCGATACCCTTCTTCAGACTGAGAGTCAGGGGAAAAGACAATGAGAGATATAGATGGCAACTAGGCGTAACGAATGGAAGATATGCAAAAATCAACAATAGTCAAGGAAATGTGGGGCACACAATAGGCCACTGTTGGTTGTGGGATAGGTGATGACGGAACATAGAAAAATAGGTGCAGGAGTAGGCCATTTGGCCCTTCGAGCCAGCACTGCTCTTCAATATGATCATGGCTGATCATCTAAAATCAGTACCCCGTTCCTGCTTTTTCATCATATCCCTTAATTCCTTGAGCCCTAAGAGCTGAATCTAACGCTCTCTTGGAAACATCCAGTGAATTGGCCTCCACTGCATTCTGTGGCAGATTATTCCACAGGTTCACAACTCTCTGGGTGAAGCTTTTCCTCATCTCAGGCCTAAATGACCAACCCCTTATTCTTAAACTGTGACCCCTGGTTCTGGATTCCTGCATCTGTCTGTCCAAACCTTTAAGAATGTTATATGTTTCTAATAGATCCCTTCTCATCCTAAATTCCAGTGAATACAAGCCAGTCGACCCATTCTTTCATCATATGGCAGTCCCGCCATCCCGGGAATTAACCTGGTGAATCTATGCTGCGCTCCCTCAATAGCAATAATGTTCTTCCTCAAATTAGGAGACCAAAATTGCACATAATACTCTAGGTGCGTGCGGTCTCACCAGGGCCCTGTGCAACTGCAGTAGGACCTCCTTGCTCCTAAACTAAAATCCTCTTGCAATGGTCAACATGCCATTAGCTTTCTTCACTGCCTGCTATACCTGTATGCTTACTTACAGTGACTGATGTACAAGCGCACCCAGGTCTCGTTGCACCTCCCCTTCTCCTAATGTGACACCATTCAGTCTGAAGAAGGGTCTCGATCCGAAACTTCACCTATTTCTTCTCTCCATAGATGCTGCCTCATCCGCTGAGTTTCTCTAGCATTTTTGTCTACCTTCGATTTTTCCAGCATCTGCAGTTCTTTCTTAAACCGTTCAGATAGTAATCTGCCTTCCTGTTCGCCACCAAAGAGGATAACCTCACATTTATACACATTATACTGCATCTGCCCCCTGACCCAACCTATCCAAGTCACCCTACAGCCACATCGCATCCTCATTGCTATCACACTGCCACCCAGCTTTGTTTCATCCGCAAACTTAGAGATGTTACATTTAATTCCCTCGTCTACCTCGTTAATATCTATTGTAAATAACTGGGGTCCCAGCACCGAGCCTTGCGGCACTGCCTGCCATTCTGAAGGACCCGTTAATTCTACTCTTTGCTTCCTCTGCCAACCAGTTCTCTACCCATGTCAATACCCTACCACTAATACCATGTGCTCTAATTTTGCACACTAATCTCTTATCTATTCTACATGTTACATCCTCAAAAAATTCCAGAAAATTAGTCAAGCATGATTTCCCCTTCATAAATCCATGCTTACTTTGACTGATCCTGTCACTGCTTTCCAAATGCGCTGCGTTAACAATAATCGACTCCAGCATCTTCACCATTACCGATGTAATCTATAATTCTGCGTTTTCTCTGTCCCTTATAAAAAATTGAGTTACAGTCCACAGGAACCGATCCAGAGTTGAGAGAACATTGGAAAATGATCGCCAATGCATACACATTTCTAGGGCCACCTCCCTGAGTCCTCTGGGATGCAGAATACTTCAAACGTGACTTTCAGAAGGCTTTTGACACGGTCCCACATAAGACATTAGTATACAAACTTAAAGCACACGGTATTGGGGGTTCAGTATTGATGTGGATAGAGAACTGGATGGCAGACAGGAAGCAAAGAGTAGGAGTAAACGGGTCCTTTTCAGAATGGCAGACAGTCACTAGTGGGGTACCGCAAGGCTCAGTGCTGGGACCCCAGCTATTTACAATATGTATTAATGATTTGGACGAGGGAATTGAATGCAACATCTCCAAGTTTGCGGATGACATGAAGCTGGGGGGCAGTGTTAGCTGTGAGGAGGATGCTAGGAGGCTGCAAGGTGACTTGGATAGGCTGGGTGAGTGGGAAAATGCATGGCAGATGCAGTATAATGTGGATAAATGTGAGGTTATCCACTTTGGTGGCAAAAACAGGAAAGTAGACTATTATCTGAATGGTGGCCGATTAGGAAAAAGGGAGACCTGGGTGTCATGGTACACCAGTCATTGAAAGTAGGCATGCAGGCAGTGAAGAAAGCGAATGGTATGTTAGTATTCATAGCGAATGGATTTGAGTATGGGAGCAGGGTGTTACTGCAGTTGGTGAGACCACACCTGGAGTAGTTGAGGCCAGTTCATTGGCTATAGGGAGGTTTCATGGCAGTCGGGTCACGACCCATGACCCATACTGTTGCTAAGCTACACCAAGTGAACTACACGCGATGAACTGCAAGTAGGCACTGACCATTGTTTCCAGCATAGCGGGCCCGTTAAAACCCGCCGAAATTATCAAATTTTGCGCTGTAAATAATTATGGAAATCGGGATAAGCGTAGAGACATTTAGCCTACTTCAGAATTCCAAAAGTGAGGAGAAATGACGATAGATAGAAGCGAGAGCTGGAAGGACAACAGCTAGAGTGCTTGGTGAACATTGGCCGTTAACTCACTGCATTTCATCAACTAAGGCATTATTTGTGTTTTTTCTTGATTCCTTTGGCATCTAAAAAGTTTCAGAAGTGATCAATCTGGCTATAAAATTTTAAAATCGCCCATGGTTCTCAAGTGGGTTTTTACATACAAAAAGAAAACGCCTCTGAAGCAAAATTTACAGCCAGATTTATCACTTCTGACACTTTTTAGATACCAAAGGAATCAAGAAAAAACACAAATAATGCCTTACTGTTGATGAAATGCAGTGAGCAAACGTGATAATTCCCAATATTTTCAATTCCGATATCTGCACGGCCAATGTTCGCCAAGCACTTTAGCTGCTGTTGTCCCTTCAGCTCTCGCTTCACTTTACCTTCATTTCGCTTCACGTTTGGAATTCTGAAGTTGGGTACATGTCTCTCACACTTACCCCGACTTCCACATTTTTTTACAGCGCAAAAATTCAACATTTTGGCAGTTTTTAACAGGTAGGAAAGTACGCGTTTCTTGCATTACGGATGTCCTCCAGATGGATTGACCGGCTCCGTGCGTCAAGCCCTATGACACAGTGACCTTACATGCAACCCCCCCTATATTTAAGAGGGAGTTAGATGTGGCCCTTGTGGCTAAAGGGATCAGGGGGTATGGAGAGAAGGCAGGTACGGGATACCGAGTTGGATGATCAGCCATGATCATACTGAATGGCGGCGCAGTCTCGAAGGGCCAAATGGCCTACTCCTGCACCTATTATCCATGTTTCTATGTACTCTCTCCCAGTACTTTCTTCCCAATAACCCTTTTTGGCTTAAGCCCTACCTTCACCACCTCCAGTTTAAATTCCATTTGGAATATTTTGGAGGACCAAGAACAAGAAGAACTTCAGTCTGAAGAAGGGGCTCGATTGAAACGTTGCCATAGAATGATGGTGAATTCCTCCAGCATTTTTGTCTACCTGGGATGTAGACCTATTCTTTTTCTGCAGAGAGGCGGCCTGACCCGCTGAGTTACTCCAGCTTTTGGTGTCCGTTATTGACTTACATTACCGAACTACTCCTTTGGCGGCAATAATTCTGGGATGTGAACTCCAGGTGTTTCGGGATATTTGCAAACAGCGGACTGCAGCACGACTGCGACCACGTTGCGGTCTCCGCCGCCCTCCCTGTTGGCCCTAGATGGCCCTGTTGGCCCTAGACGGCCCTGACCTGACCTGACCGCCTCCAACTGACAGCGGCGCGAGGCGGCGGCGGCCGGCGGTGAGCGCGGGCGCCATCTTGGGAGAGGCGGTTGGAAACCAAGGCGACGGCGGAGGCGGAGGCACCGCGGCGTCTTCAGAGAAGCAGCAGGTGAGGATCGCTGCACTTCAATGGCCTTTCCCACCAGGGTCTTTGTTGCAATGTGGAGCTAAAGAGTGACGGCGACCTGTGCATTTTAGTATCTCGGAGAAAGGAGCGTGTGATCGGTACGGTGGCTCATTTAATTTCCCTGCTGCTGAATTTGCTCTCGGTTCACTGTGCTGAATAGTCTGTCAGTGCAGACAAAAGGGCTCGTCTGGAGACGGGAAGACGCAGATCACGCCGGTAGCCTTGGCATGGTGTTCTTGGATGTGGTGACATGATGCTGTGGTCCTCCTTCCTTGTCTTCTGTCCACGGCTCCAATCCCCCCCATAACTCGGCCTCCGCATCATCCCCTCTCCCTTCCCAAGCTTGACCTCCACATCTCTTTCCTGACTTCCTTCAAACAATTTTCGGACTACAACCCCTCCCCCCATATAGCGTCGATATCTTGCAAGTCCCCAAACAATCTCCCCTCACTCGACCTCAAATTTGTGCAAAGTTGGTCTCTTAGGTTTACCGCTGCATTAAGTGCTATGAAATAAGTATATTGTGTCTAGATATTGCTAACTGTCCGTACCTGATGCCAAAGAGTTGTTCATTTGATCGTTAATCAGGCCTCAAACCCTATTCAACATTATTTTTAAAGTGCTTTTGCTTTCTTTTTCATTTCAATTGTTCCAGTGTTATTCTGACTGGAGGTCTGTGACCAGTGATATTCTGCAGGGATCAATACCAGGACCTCTGTCGCTGGATGAAAATGTAAATTGGTTGGTTAGCAAGTTTGTAGATGATACCAAGATTGATGGAGTTGCAGACAATTAGGCTGTCAAAGTATACGACGGGATATAGATTAACTACAGAAATGTTCGGAGAAATGAAGCAGACCCTGCATCAGTCTGAAGGAGAGCCCCAACCTGAAACATCACCTGTCCATTTTCTCCAGAGATGCTGCTTGACCCGCTGACTTAATTCAGCAATTTGTGTCCATTTGCGTAAATCAGCATCTGCAGTTCCTTGTTTCTACCTTAATTTACATCATGCTCGGCGCAGACATTGTGGGGAGAGAGGCTATTCTTAGACAATAGGAGCAGGAGTGGGCCATTCGGCCCTTCGAGCCAGCACCGCCATTCAATGTGATCATGGCTCATCATACACAATCAGTTCCTGCCTTCTCCCCATATCCCCTGACTCCGCTATTTCTCGGAGCCCTGTATAACTCTCTCTTGAAAGCATCTAGAGAACTGACTTCCACCGCCTTCTGAGGCAGAGAATTCCACAGACTCACAACTCTGTGTGAAAATGTTTTTCCTCATCTCCGTTCTAAATGACTTACCCCTTATTCTTAAACTGTGCCCCCTGGTTCTGGACTCCCCCAACATCAGGAATATGTTTCCTGCCTCCAGCATGACCAAAGCCTTAATAATCTTATATGTTTCAATAAGATACCCTCTCATCCTCTAAATTCCAGAGTATAGAAATTCCAGAGTATTATTGTGCTGTACTGTTCTATGTTCGTCTGTTTTCTTCTTGTGTTAGCATTGACTTTGAATTCATCCATTCTAAAAGTTCTTTTAAAATAATTAAAGTCTTGAAATCTAGTTAAGAAGTAATTTGACACTTTAAAAATAATGTATTTAAAACAATGTATTTAAAGAGACCATTATTGTTGATAAATTTCATTGCGTGCAATTGTGTTTCGTAAGTGGGAAAGATGATTCTCCAGATCATGTTCAATTATATGGAGAGTCTTGGTGTTTTCAGTTTTCTGGGTAAAAAGTTTTGTTGAAAATGAGGACAAACAAAATGTTGCCATCAAAAAGGTGCTAACTGAGAAAATATATGAAAGCAGTCTGACTTAAGTGGCACATGGCACTTTAGTTTCACTCTGACATGGTGGAATGATTGTATTAATCCATTACCTGTGGAGATTCATTGAAGGCTAAGAAACTGGGACCAGAAGCCAAAATGTAAATGATACAAGCAGTTTTGAGGATTCAGAACAATGATTGGAGAAACAACATTTTAAGATAGACACAAAATGCTGGAGTAACTCAGCAGGACAGGCAGTTTCTCTGGATTGAAGGAATGGGTGACGTTCTTCAGACTGTCAGGGGAGAGGGAGGCAGAGATAAGGAAGGGTAAGGTGTGAAAATGAGATATCAACGGGGACGAAGTTTAAGGAAAATGTAGAATAGATAGATCATTGTTAGCGCGGGGAAGGTGACAACGAGGCATATAAAGATAACATTTAATCAGGAGGACAGACACACTGGTTGGAGAATTAGGATGGGAGAGGGATGGAGAGAGAGAGGGAAAGCAAGGGTTACTTGAAGTTAGAGAGATCAAATTCATACTGCGGGGTTGTAAGCTGCCCAAGGGAAATATGAGGTCCAATTTGTTTTGGGCCTCACTCTGACAGTGGAGGAGGCCCACAACAGAAAGGCCAGTGTGGGAATAGGAGGGGCAGTTAAAGTGTTTAGCAATCGGGAGATCACGTAGGTCTAGGCGATCTGAGCAAAGGTGTTCAGCGAAACGATCGCCAATCCTGCAACCTCCTCCACTGTCAGAGTGAGGCCCATCGCAAATTGGAGAAACAGCACCTCATATTGTGCTTGGGCAGTTTACAACCGAGCGGTATGAATATTGATTTCTCAAACTTCAAGTAATCTTGCTTTCCCTCTATCTATCTCTCCCCCATCCTAGTCCTCCTGACAAGTTTGACTGTCCTGATTAAATTTTATCTTTATGTGCCTCATTGTCACCTTCCCCTATTCTACATTGCCCATGAACTTCGTCCCCTTTGATATCTCGTTTTCACAACTTACCATTCCATCTCGGTGTCTCCCTTTCCCCTGACTCTTTCTGAAGAAGGTTTTCGACCCAAAATATTACCCATTCCTTCCCTCCAGAGGTGCTGCCTGTCCCGCTGAGTTACTCCAGATTTTTGTGTCTATCTTCGGTTTAAACCAGCATCTGCAGTTCCTTCTTACACAACTGTTAGCAGAACACTGATTTGCCTTCTCGGTCCTCCACACCTCCTGATGTTATTGTAATCTTTGTCACCAAGGCTGACAACATAAGATCCTTCCTAAGTGCAAATCCTTGGAAAGTTTCTGGATCTGATTGAGTACCTGTTTTGTTCTCAAAACCTGTGTGGACAAACTGGCTGAAGGTTTTGTGGATATCTTCAACCTCCCATATTTGAGGTCTGAGGTGGTTGATGACATCAATATGGGACACACTGGGGTGAATGAGTGGTTAATTTTGGAAATAGTGCACTGCTTCCACCATTCACCATGGCCTGGATAGAGTGGATGTGGAGATGATGTTTCCATTAGTGGAAATGTCTAGGTCCAGAGGCCATAGCCTCAGAATAAAAGGACGTACCTTTAGGAAGGAGATGAGGAGGAATTTATTTTGTTGGAGGGTGGTAAATCTGTGGAATTCATTGTCACAGAAGGCTGTTGAGGTCGTCCATGGATATTTTTAAGAGAGAGTTTGATAGATTCTTGATTGGTACAGGTGTCATGGTTTATTGGGAGAAGGCAGGAGAGTGGGGATGAGAGGGAAAGGTAGATCAGCCATAATTGAATGGCAGAATAGAGTTGATGGGTTGAGTGGTCTACTTCTACTATCACTTATGAACATTTATTCTGGTATGAATCTGCACGGTTTAATTTAAGGGACTCTGTGTTCTTTGTGCCACTAAATGCTGCTATTTTTTACTGGTCGTGGGCCAGGAATTTTGAGGAATTAGGATGTTGCAGTTTGTGCGGTAGTCTTTGAGAACATACTTAAATTGTTCCACCTGTCAACCTGGCTATTTCTTGCTGCAACTGAGCTTGGTGTTAGCATGTGAGGGACGAAGCCTCATTGGGGCAGTTTTGTGTAATGAAAGCCCTGATGTTGCAAATCATAGCCTGATGTAGTTTCATTGATGTTGCTTGTGGATTTGGAGGATTTTTGCAGCCAGAATTAATTATAATCCTACAGTTCTTTGAGATGGTCACTACAGGCGATGCACATTGCAGATGCCTACAGCGAGATGAGACTATTGCTGCTTGATAGACCATGAACCTTATGCTGAATATGAGATCTTGATCTTCAGGTCCTAAGGCAATGCAGTTACATTGAACACGAGGGTACATTTTATCAACAATATCGCGTCTGCAGACCGCTAAAAGCCACGTCTCCCCAGGTCAGGCGGCACATGTGCCGCCAACTGTCGAGGTTTAGCGCTACTGCAGCTCAATGTTGAAGGCCTTACCACCACCAAGCTCAACGTCATTGAACAGATTGCCATAAAAAACAAGGCGACTATAGAATAGAATAGTTTCTTTATTGTCATTGTAACATGGACCATTTACAACGAAATTTAAAATGTCAGCCAGTCAGTGCAGCATTCAAACATTTCTAAAAGCTAACGATACGTACACGGTAAAATAATAAAGATAAACAACTAAATAAATATCACGAACAAAGCACGCATACACACCCAACCCTCCATCCTTCTGTCGATTTCACAGTTACCACAGTCCCTTAGTCTGTATCGCCCCTGTTCTACTGCAGGAGACTCACACCGAAAACAAAAACTTCCTGAAACTTCCTGGGTATACCCTGGCCGGTCACACCACCGACAAACATCATGGCATAGCTACGTTCGTTCGTGACGACATGGTCTGGCCAGCCATAGCACAGTCCGCAGAGGATGCAGAGGTGAATGGATCACAACCAAAGTGCAAGACACTACCATCGTCAACATTTACAAGCCGCCTCCGAGCAGGTTGGTCCCAACATCTCTGCCAGATGTCTCAGCCCCTGCCGTGTATGCTGGTGACTTCAACAGCCATCATACAGACTGGGCATACAGCAGCTCTAACGCTGACGGAGAATTCCTGGCAGAATGGGCCTCGACCGCCGATGCAACACTCCTATACGACCCAAAGGAGTCAAGCACTTTCTACTCTGCACACTGGAACAGCACCACCAACCCGGATCTGGCCTTCTCAAAATGTTGCAACAACGAACCACTCCCAGTAAGACGCATCCTGGACAGGTTTCCCCGGCCACACCATCGACCATCGCTCATAAACATTCCATCTCTGGTCCAGGCCGCGGAAAGGAAAGATGTCAAGAGGTAGAACTTCCGGAAAGCAAACTGGGTAGGCTTCACACAAGTGAATAAGGCAGCCGTTGGCCTCCCACACCCATACCCCACGGACCTGAACAATGCCTACGACTCATACTACAAGATGCTGCTGGCCTCCGCCAAGAAGAACATCCCCCGCGGTGTACGTAAAGGTTATGTTCCCTGTGGGGATAACGAATGTAAAGACCTACTTCGCGCCCACACAGAATCACAAACCAGCGACGACAGGGACAAAGCAGCGAATGACCTAATCTGCAGACTAAATGAGAAATGCAGACAGATGGACAGAGACAGTGGAATCATTTGATTTCACGCACTCCAGCCGTCAGGCATGGCAGACCATCAACAAGCTGATGGGCAGGTCGACAACCCCAGCATAGTGTCCCATCACTGCAAATTCCATTACGTCGTTACTGCTAAGCAATGGCCGCTTCCCCAATGCAGACAAGGACTTCACCAGAACAACATTGGTGAGAGTCCACGAGCTGCCCAGGGCCCCAAGCTGCGACTCCAACCTATCCCACGATTTCACAACACAAGAAATCGAGCAGGCCATCCGACAGCTGAAAACCGGTAAGGCACCAGGCACCGACGACATCCACCAAGGCAAGAAGGCAAATGACTGGCTGTGCTCCTTCCTCTCCACGTGTTTCCGCTGCCGAAAGCAGCCAAAGATCTGACGCTGTGCCAAGGTGATCGCTCTGCCGAAGCCAAACAAGCCTAGCGATGACCCCAAGGGATACCGACCCATTTCACTGCTGTGTGTTCCATACAAGCTCCTGGCACGTTTCCTCCACACACATCTCAATCCAGTGATCGACCCCTAGCTGCCCAAAGAACAGGCTGGCTTCCGAAGGGGTAGGTCCACGGCGGACTAGGTGACCCTCCTGTGCCAAGACATAGAGGACAGGGGAGAAGGCTGGCGCTGTCTTCTTGGACCTCACAGCTGCATATGATACTCTCTGGCTGCGTGGACTACACATGAAGCTTCTGGAAACCATCCCAGACAAGCACATGGTGAGCTTCATCATGGAGATGCTGAGCAACCGCAGCTTCAGGCTACACACCAGCAACGGGCAATGCAGCAGAGTGAGAAGAATAGCGTCCCACAGGGCTCAGTGCTGGCACCAATGCTGTTCAACATCTACATCCATGACCTGCCTGCAACCTGGCAAAGAAGTATGGCTATGCTGATGACCTGGCCATCCTACTCCGGAAGCCATCCTGGGAAGCAGCAGAAGAGGGCCTCTCTGAAGACATGAACATCCTGTCTTCATACCTGAGGAACTGGCGCCTCAAGCTCAGCATGGGTAAGACAACATCTTCAATGTTCCACCTCAACAACAGGGAAGTGACCCGCGAGATGAACGTCATGGTGGATAACGTCCGGTTATGGTCCCAGCCCGTCCCCACGTACCTCGGTGTGAAGCTCGACAGAACGTTGTCATTCAAACAACACCTGGAAGGTGCCAAGGCAAAGACAAGCGCCCATGCCGCACTGATGTGCCACCTAGCCGGCACCACATGGGAAGCCACGACGAAGACACTGCGCATGTCCACAGTGGCCCTGGTGTTCTCAGCTGCCGAGTACTGCGCCCCGGTCTGGTGCCATAGCCCTCACGCCAAGAAGCTTGATGCTGCCCTCAACAGTGCCCTGCGGACTGTCTCTGGATGCCTACGAGCCACCCCAGTAAATCAACCTCCCGTCCTCGCTGGCATCGTCCCAGCCAACATCAGACGAGAAGCAGCCACGCTGGCCCTCTCTCAAAAGGCACAGACCAGTGAATCCCACCTCCTCCATCAGATTGTCACAGAGACACCATGATGAGTGCGCCGCAACTCACGGCACCCCTTTGCCACGCAAGCCCAAGAGCTGCTCTGCACAACACCAGCTGACGCTTCTAAGGCCGCCTGGGTCAAGACGAGATGGAGAGACCAGCAGACGTCAGCGGAGCCATCTAAGGCTACACCATTACATCGATGACCCCATGGACGTCCCTGGCCTGGACCTGCCCCAAAAGCAGTTGACAACCCTCAACCGCTTGAGGACAGGCATCGGACGCTATGGAGTAGCGATGAAGAGGTGGGGCCTCGTGGACAGCGCCTCCTCAAACACCGAATGGTGAACGAGGTCTGATTGACCTGGACGATGGCACGTTGGCCTGGCTCGCCTCAACGGAGCTGCATGTCTAAAAGACATACGACAGAAGCAGCAGAAGAATCAACAATATCAGGTTTGTTAAGGGATATCCATTAGATATGGCAAGTAATTAGGTTTTTACAGAATTTACATTTATTGTTATGGGGGTGATGTATTGCAGGGCTAGCTTGTTAGAGGATCTATTTGCAGTGGTTTTGTCTCATTCTCTCTTTCCCAGTGAATAGGCAATAATGACTTTGTGCTCAGCCTCTGAATGTGGATACTACATTTAGGCAGGTTTGAGGAATTTTGGCGTTAAGGTAATGTCGGTTAAAACGTTTTCCATTTGTGTTGTAGATCAGTTCCAATTCAGCAGTCAGCTGTTTGATTTGTTAAGTAAAATATTGCAGGGGGGATAATGGGTGAAAGTATTGTGACATGTGGGTGTGTACATAATCAAGTTTAAGCTAAGTTGACAAATACACAGATTTAATACTTGGGCATGCATGCAATGTAGATGGATATGGCTTCTTTTAACACCAGAGAATTTGAGCTGGTGCATGTTGGAAGTGCTTGTGTGCACAGGCAAACAGCTTTCATATGATGTCTTCTAATTTTAATTTTAGTTTAGTTTAGAGATACAGCATGGAAACAGGCCCTTCGGCCCACCAGGTCCGCGCCGACCAGCATTCCACGCACATTAACACTATCCTACACCCACTAGGGACAGTTTTTACATTTACCAAGCCCAGCATTCTTCTGGCGAAAGTCCAGTCCCTGGAAAACAAACTGGATGACCTCAGGGCGAGGTTCAGATTCCAGCGGGACATAAGGGACTGCAACATCCTCTGCCTGACTGAAACATGGCTGACCTCACTGATTCCGGATCAGGTAATCTGCCCAACCTTCATTGTCCACCGTGCTGACAGAACAGAAGCATCTGGGAAATCCAAGGGTGGAGGGGTCTGCTTCATGATCAATAACAACTGGTGCAACCCTGGAAATATCAAGATGCTTTCCTGTTCCTGCTCGCCAGCCCTGGAGCAACTGACGATCTCATGCCGCCCATTCTACCTTCCCCGGGAGTTCGGCTCAGTGATCGTCACAGCCATTTACATTCCACCGCAGGCGGACACTGACGTGGCACTATCGGCCCTACACGATGTGCTATGTCGACATCAAAACAAGTACCGGGATGCGGCTATGGTGGCGGCTGGAGATTCTAATAAATCAAATCTCAAGAAGGTCATGCCGAACTTCTACCAACACATCACGTGTGCCACCAGGGGGGAGAGAACCTTGGACCACTGCTAGACGCCGTTCAGGAAGGGCTACAAGGCCGTTTCACTCCCTCCCCAGGGAAAATCAGACCACGTTGCCATTTTCAAGCTGCTGGAGTATAAACAGAGGATAGTTCGGGAAGCGGTAGAGGGACGCAAAGTGGTGGTCCGACCAGTCAGAGGCCATGCTGCAGGATGCACTGAGTGATGTTGACTGGAATATGTTCGAAGCAAGTTCCAGTGACGTCAGTGAGTTCGCGGAAGCAGTCACGGACTTCATCGCAACAATAACCGACAACATCGTCCCCACGGTAAGGGTAAGTACCTTTCCGAACCAAAAACCCTGGGTAGACAGGTCCGTTCGTGTGGCCTTGAATGCTCGCACCACTGCCTACAACTCGGGCCTGGCATCAGGAAACATGGATGTCTGCAAGGTAGAGTCCTAACGACTGCGAAGGGCGGTGAAGGACGCAAAGAGGAGGTACAGGGACAAGATGGAGTTACAGATGGAGCAGCAGGACACCAGAAGCCTGTGGCAGGGGCTACAGATTGTAACCAACTACCGGAGCACCCCACCCTCATCCGCAAGTCCCGGCACCTCCCTAGCTGATGACCTGAACTCCTTTTACGCTCGTTTCGAGAGGGGCAACACCACCCCAGGTCTGCCGACTATCGACAATACCGCCAGCGGGCTGGCCACCGAAGCTGAAGGGAGGAATGTGCACACATTCTTGCTGTCCGAGCATGACCTGAGGACGGCTCTGACATGGGTGAACACGAGGAAAGCTGCAGGTCCCGATGGCATCTCGGGGCGAGTACTCAAGTCCTGTGCTACGCATCTAGCTCCAGTGCTCACTGCAATATTCAACCTCTCCCTGGACAAGTCCGTGGTCCCTGCCTGCTTCAAAATCCATCATTGTACCGGTACCAAAAAATGCCTCCCCAGCCTGTCTGAATGACTACCGTCCGGTGGCCCTTACCTCGATAGTCATGAAATGCTTCGAGAGGCTGGTGAAGAAACACATCTGCGCCTTCCTCCCTCGAAACATGGACCCGTTGCAGTTCGCATACTGTCCGAACAGATCCACGGACGATGCGGTCTCCCAGGTCTTGCACACAGCTCTCTCCCAACTGGACAGCCAGAAGGGGGGCTACGTGAGGATGCTGTTCATAGACTTCAGTTCAGCCTTCAACACGATAGTCCCCACCAGACTGGCCGGGAAGCTAATGGAATTGGGGCTCAACACCTCCCTGTGTGCCTGGGTCCTGGACTTTCTCACCACCAGGCCCCAGGTAGTCAAGATGGGAGGGAATACATCGAAGTCCCTCACCCTGAGCACAGGATCGCCCCAGGGTTGCGTCCTCAGCCCCCTATTGTACTCCCTGTACACACATGACTGTGTGGCTAGGTTCAGCTCCAACTCAATAATTAAGTTTGCTGATGACACTGTGGTGGTGGGCCTGATCTCAGACAACGACGAGAAGGCCTACCGGGAGGAGGTGGCTGATCTAGCACTGGTGCCAGGATAACAGCCTCCTCTTGAGCATCAAAAAAACGAAGGAGCTGATCATGGACTTTAGGAGGGCACATCATCCGAGGACGTACACTCCATTGAAGATAAATGGGGATCCTGTGGATAGGGTGAGCTGTTTTAAATATCTGGGAGTACACATCTCCGATGATATGACATGGACATCACACGCCTCAGCACTCGCGAGTAAGGCAAGGCAGCGCCTTTACCACCTCAGTCAATTGAGGAAATTCAGAGTGTCTCAGAGGATCCTCCAGTGCTTCTACGCAGCGGCTGTCCGGGAATATTACCATCTGGTTTGGGAATTGCTCTGCCCAGGACAAGAAGGCTCTGCAGAGAGTAGTGCGTTTGGCCGAACGCACTATGGGAACTTCACTCGCCTAACTGCAGGAACTATACATCAGGAGGTGCAACTCCAGAGCCAACAAAATCATGAGAGACCCATTCCGCCCATGCAACGGACTGTTCCAGCTGCTACGGTCAGGCAAACGCCTCCGTTGCCATGATGTGAGAACGGAGAGGTTGAGAAGGAGTTTCTTCCCAGAGGCCATTCGGACTGTAAATGCCTTTCTCACCAGGGACTAACTATACTGAACATTTTTCCTTCCAATATTTATTATGTAAAAGAACATATGTGTTTATGATTGTATTTATAGTTTGTTTGGTTGTTTGTTTGTTTGTCTTTTTTTGCACAAAGTCCGCAAGCATTGTCACTTTTCATTTCACTGCTCATCTCGTATGTGTATGTGACGAATAAACTTGACTTGACTTGACTTGACTTGAATTAACCTACAGTGGGCAGGTGCTAGAGACCTGCACGAGAAGGTAGACGCTCCCGCCCCCACGTGTCTTGGGCAGATGGGGCTCGTCAGCCTGGGAAGGCAGTCCATCTAGGAGAGGGAAAACTTTAAAATCTCCACTTCCTTGTGGCCATATCCAATCATGGAAAAGGCTCCAGGAGTAAACCTCAAGAAAATCCGGAGTGGGAGCCCCTAAGGCAGTTCGTCATTGTCTACAACCTCGCTCAGGCAGCTCCTGCGACGGCGTTGGTTCCAAACTGTAACGGCCCTGCTGTTCCTTTGGATAGATCAGCAACGTGGAGAGGGGGGGATGTGCTGTATGGGCAACAGCCTGTCCTCCATATGACATCGCACAGGCTTTCATCCGACCAGGATACATCACCCATGGTCAGTCATGACCGAGGGGGGCCTACTAACCTACAAACCTGTACGTCTTTGGAGTGGGAGGAATCCGAAAATCTCGGAGAAAACCCACGCTGATCTTGGGGAGAATGTACAAACTCCGTACAAACAGAACCCGTAATCGAGATCGAACCGGGGTCTCCGGCGCTGCATTTGCTAACACAGCAACTCTACCACTGCGTCACCGTGAGTTTGGTGCAAAAGGTGAGAGTTGTAGGAAAACTTACTAGGTAATTAAGATCATCCAAAGCAAGTACACTAGTTTAAAGCCGTGAAATGCTTCAACTACAATAAGACGCATTTGTCTTTACTGTGCTAGGCTCGACCCAGTCTTGCAAGTCACAACAATGTCAGCATAAATTTACGAACAATGATAAAAACAAATCCACAACAGAGACTTTGAAAATACAGGTGCACAACCTTTTATCCGACAGCCTTGGGACCAGACACTTTTCGTAATTTGGAATTTGTCGGTCTTCGGAATGGAAATTTTTTAGCGTAGATTTTAATGGCTGGTTCGGTGGTAGAGTGTGCTCCTCCATAAAGGTCGGGAGTTTGCGCCTTCATTTATTTAGTTCCTCGGTCTGAACTCCAGTATTTGATGTAGTTCTTTCTTGCAAAAAAAATCACTGTGGTTAAAGTGCACATTGTCAGATTGAATTAAAGGCCATTTTATAAATTTGGTTTCACCATGTGAAAACCTACAGCAGTGTTTATCATAGTCCCTCCTAGCACCGGGCTACATGCCCTAAGGCGGCCTAAGGCGACATTTTCACACTCTTATATCCGTGTAAATGAAAGTAGTCAAACGTGTAGCTTTGGTGTGCATAGACGACATCCTGCAAAAAAATGTCTGGTTTCTCTGCGAGGTAGGCGATATCACCCTCCCGCGCAATCTCTGGTCCATGCTCTGCCAGGCTTGTTTTGTTCCCCTTTCTTTAGGATACTTGTTTTGGGGGCTAGTCCTCTTCAGTTTTCACCCTCAGCTTATAAACGGCATGCTCAACTGGGTTCAGATCTTGGGATTGACTTGACCACAAGCAATGTACCCTTTTTAGCTTTTAAAACTCCTTTGTTGCCTTTCGTCGAGTTTTCACGGGGCGACTTGACGCAAGATGTCAGCTCTGCGTGGCCGTGGTCAGTGGTCTAGCACCCTATCACTGGGATAGCAGGGAGCGATCAAACAGTAAACCCCCCTCCCCTCCCCCAACTCCAGAGGAATCCGTCCCGACGGGCCGCTACGTAGACGTGGCAGTTCGCCCACTTTCCCGAGCTGCGCCACCCCAAGAACAAGAGTGTACCTTGCGCACGTGGCACAAAGAGCTGCCCCTTGGAGTTGGAGCGGGGCTATTGGAGTTGCTGATCTGGGATCTCCGTGCTTGCAATGGCCTGGGGAATAATCTGTCCCGATGAGGGGGACACAGCTCGTTTGTGGGTGAACTGCCACTTGTCGCCGTAGCGGCCCAAGAAGTCGGCTTCTGGTGGTTTTGATGTCTATGAATTTTGCAGTTGTGTTCTGGAGTTGAACGGGATGGGCTGTGTTATTTGTGGGTCTACTGGGAGGTGAAACTTCAGTGGGAAGGGGGTCTTTCAGCCCGGTCCTGACGTCTCCGGTGACTTCTAGCTCCGACGTGAAGACTGTGCAAAGCCCCGCGCCAAGCAATGGAGCTGTTAAAAAGTTCCCACGCAAGACTCACGATACGCTGTATCGTGAGTCTACCGTGGGAACTTTTAAACTCAGCGGGCAGACAGCAGCAGATTGTCAATTATTAACCCTCACCGCAATATACCCTCACCTTCTCTTTTATGAATGGGGATTTAGTTCCCCTTTCTTCGAGGACCGACCGGAGGTTCCGCTGTCACCTCTGCGGGCCGCCCTCCGTGAACGTTTTCAAGGACCTTTTTTCAAGGACTGAAAAAATGTCGCTATTCGGAGGTTTTCGTTATTTGGATCTTCGGATAAAAGGTTGTGCACCTGTATTGAACTTCTGAGGATGATGGGAGGCTGAAACTGCTTATGCCAGTTGTAATAATAATGGTAATTGCTGTGATTTTAAAAATTTAAAGTGGCAGTTGATGGTCAGTACAGTGCCTTCCATAATGTTTGGGACAAAGACCCATCATTTATTTATTTGCCTCTGAACTCCACTATTGGAGATTTTGTAAAATGACTTGATTGCTACACAAAGTCTTTTACTGATAGTTTATTATAAGCACTAACACACACTATGCAATAGCTGTCCGTGGTCATCACTGGAGCGAGAGCGAGCTGGAGGTGGGGACACTACAATTATACGAGAGTCAATGGGGAGTGGTTAGTAGTGGTGAGGTCACTATGTTAAAGGAACATGCACTGATCTACAGATTTGTAATAGAAAAAAAAAATCACATGTGGTTAAAGTGCACATTGTCAGATTTTAATAAAGGCCATTTTTATACATTTTGGTTTCACTCTCTAGAAATTACAGCAGTCTCTTTCTCTCATAGTCCCTCCCTTTTAGGGCACCAGGCATGTTTGATGACACAGCGGTCATGTAAATGAAAGTACGGAGAGAAATGGACAGCGACCCATTTTCAGGCTGCTTATTATTCTTTGCTGTAATGACTGCACCCCAAGTCCACGACTCATGGGCATCACCAGTTGCTGGAGAAACTTCTCTGGTGATGCGGGGCCGAAACGTGTGTTGCAGCCTTCTTTAGCTTATACTTGTTTGGGAGGCGGAGTCCCCTTCAGTTTTCTCTTCAGCATAAAAAGGAGACTCAACTGACATTCATGAAATGCTTAGTGATGGATTTGATTTGTAAGTAATTGACCATTTTTTAGGATTTACTCTAAAACCTCTTTGTTCACCGTTGGCAGGATTCCCACGGGGACCGCATTGAGTTACTGTAGGATATCGGCACGGGAGTTTTGAGGCATTTGTTTGAGCTTGAGCAAATAGGATGTGTTTATACACTTCAGAATTCATTTGCTACTACCATCAGCAGTTGTATCATCAATGAAGGCAAGTGAGCCAGTACCTTCAGCAGCCATACATGCCCAGGCCATAACACACCCACCACCATATTTAGCAGATGAAGTCCCACGATGATCAAACTCTGGTTACCTCTTGCGTCAAGTCGCACCGTGAGAAGAACTTTTTTAGCACAGAGTTTGGGTGAATCTCTGGAATCTCTCTGCCACAGAGGGTAGTTGAGGCCAGTTCATTGCTATATTTAAGAGGGAGTTAGATGTGGCCCTTGTGGCTAAAGGGATCAGGGGGTATGGACACTTCAGAATTCATTAGAAGGCAGGTACGGGATCACTGAGTTGGATGATCAGCCATGATCATATTCAGCAGCCATGCAGGCCGAAGGCCCGAATGGCCTACTCCACACCTAATTTCTATGTTTCTATGTAAGTGGTATGCTTTGGATCTTGGGCAGTTCCTTCTCTCCTTCATACTTTGCTCTTGTCATCACTCTGATATGTTAATCTTCATCTCATCTGACTACAAGACCTTTTTCCAGAACTGTGGTTGCTCTTTTAAGTACTTCTTGGCAAACTGTAACCAGGCCATCCTATTTATGTGGCTAACCAGTGGTTTGCATCTTGCAGTGTAGCCTTTGTATTTCTGTTCATGAAGTCTTCTACAGACAGTGGTCATTGACAAATCCACACCTGTCTCCTGAGACGGGGCTGAGACGGTGCTCCGGTGAGGGCGGCCCGGCTCCGGGCCGAGGCGGTTCTCCGGTGGCTGAGGCGGCGTTCCGGTGGTGGCGACCTGAATCCAGGGCTCGGCCGAGGGCCAGTGGATGATATCGTCGGGAGCTCGCAGGTCACAGGTTGGTGCCTGTTTTCTGGAGCTCCCGTGGCAACAGCTGCGTCCGCTGGACTGGAGGTCAGCAGCTTCAACCACCCCGGGCCGCGGAGCGTGAACCGGCCCGTTCGCGGAGCTTGATGAGCCGCGGAACTGATTACCATCGCCGGTGGGGTAACAACATATCGTCTCAGCGCAGAGGGAGAATGAGGAGGGAAGAGACAGTAACTTTAAGACTTTTGCCTCCATCACAGTGAGGAGGTGCCTGGTGAACACACTGTGGTGGATGTAAATTTGTCTTTATTGTGTGTTTTGTTATTTATTATTATTATGTATGACTGCAGGCAACAAAATTTTGTTCAGACAGAAAGGTCTGAATGATAAATAAAGGATCTGATCTAATCTAATCTAATCTAAGAGTGTTTCTGATCTGTCAGACAGGTGTTTGGGGATTTTTCTTTATTATAGAGATAATTCTTCTGTCATCAGGTGTGGAGGTCTTCCTTGGCCTGCCAGTCCCTTTGCGATTAATAAGCTCACCAGTGCTCTCTTCTTAATGATGTTCCAAACAGTTGATTTTGGTAAGCCTAAGGTGTGGCTGATGTCTCCAACAGTTTTAATCTTGTTTCTCAGTCTCATAATGGCTTCTTTGACTTTCATTGGCACAACTTTGGTCTTCATGTTGAGTTACAGCAATAAAAGTTTCCAAAGGTGATGGAAAGACTGGAGGAAATACTAGGTGCTGAGAGCTCTCTTATACCGGCATTAAAGAGGCATTTAAACACACCTGAGCAATTACAAACACCTGTAAAGCCATGTGTCCCAAACATTATGCTGCCCTGAAATGGGGAGATTGAAAAAAAAAAAGCTGTGATTTCCACATGGTGAAACTAAAATGTGCAAAAATGGCCTCTATTTAAATCTGATAATGTGCACTTCAACCACATGTGATTTTTTTCTGTTACAAATCTCAAATTGTGGAGTACAGAGACAAATAAATAAATGATGGGTCTTTGTCTAACGAATTATGGACGAGCATTGTATATTGATTTTAACATCAAAATGTTTTGGCATGAATAAAACTCTGTTTGATTTCATGGGGTAGTGATCAATGTAATATGCCAAGAAGTTTGCCAACAGTTCGTGCCAGTTAAAAAAAGTAGAAGGTACCTGGAAATCACAAATGTTTTGGCATGAATTTTCTGAAAACTGCAGATGTATCTGGTAAAGCATACTGACTTTTGGGGAGAGTTTATCTGAACATCTCCCCAAAATTTACAAAATTCTTAAGGGGTTGGACAGGCTAGATGCAGGAAGATTGTTCCCGATGTTAGGGAAGTCCAGGACAAGGGGTCACAGCTTAAGGATAAAGGGGAAATCCTTTAAAACCGAGATGAGAAGAATTTTTTTCACACAGAGAGTGGTGAATCTCTGGAACTCTCTGCCACAGAGGGTAGTTGAGGCCAGTTCATTGGCTATATTTAAGAGGGAGTTAGATGTGGCCCTTCTGGCTAAGGGGATCAGGGGGTATGGAGAGAAGGCAGGTACGGGATACTGAGTTGGATGATCAGCCATGATCATATTGAATGGCGGTGCAGGCTCGAAGGCCGAATGGCCTACTCCTGCACCTAATTTCTATGTTTCTATGAATGCCAAACCAATCTACTCTAAGTTTAAGTTACAAAATGCTGGAGTAACTCTGCAGGTCAGGCGCTATCTATGGACAACATGGATAAATGATGTTTTGGCTCTGTTCCCATTTTCTTCTTCACCATTCCCCCAACAGTCAGTTTGCAGAAGGGTCCGGACCAGAAACATCACCTATCCATGTTCTCCAGAGATTCTGCCTGACACACCGAGCGACTGAAGCTTTGTCTTTTTTTTGTAAACTAGCATCTGGAGTTCCTTGTTTCTACTGTGTTTAGATTGACTTTGTAACATGCATGCTGAAGGCTTGAGTATATTGACCATGGTATCAAATATGATGATTGTGGAACATCCATCTTTTTTAGTGCCCGCAATAGACAGAGCTGCCTGGTTTTGCAGGGATTGTACGGAAACCTGTCATGTTATGGATGATACACAATGCCCTTTGCCCACATTTCAAAAACATTTAAAAAGGGAAATCACAAGGTTTTCACCAAGATGGATCTGTCCCATGCCTAAGTGGAATCAAGTTTGTAATGAAAGGCTCTAAGATAAAACAGTAGAGTTGTCAGCCAACCGCACAGGACCCTGAATAGGTAGGGTCCCTTCAAGAGGACACCAGAGGGCCTTCAAAAGCATGGGAAAACATCTAGGACAGAACTTGGTGCACTAAGTTGAAGACTTGACATGCATAACCATTGAGAATCAAGAAACAATACCATCAATAATCCCAGAAGTGGATGTAACATCAGGATCTTTTGAATTTTCAGGATCAAGACACAATATCAGCTTTGTTACAATGATGTTCAGAAGAGAATTTGTTCTATTTTTTATTGTTTTTTTTCCCTTCTTCCTATCTATAAAAAAGATAAATAGAAGCAGAGTTAATATGCAAGTGATAAATGAGGATCCCTATTACTTTGATAGCTTGAATCCCATCTATTAACAATATGCAATTGATAAACAAAATGTGTTTTGATTATGATATTTATATGCTTCTAATAAAAATATTTAAAAAAAAAAAAAAAAGAAATTAGTTACAATTGTAAAGTTAAACTTGTTTTAATCTTTTTTACAATAGGAAGCACTTTGATATAATCTAAATAAATGTGATGTCATCATATGATATACTTAATTGCACAGACCATGTGCATAGTTTGAGTAATCTAAAAAAAAGCTACTCCTATTGGATATTTGTGTTTCTCTTGATCCACTGCATGCAACTATGCTGGAGACCAGATATCTATGGACATTTACATGACCATCTCCAATGGCTGAGCATTGTTGAACTGTATTAACTGACTAGACTAAGTGGGACCCGTTGGGTCCCAGCATCACATGGGAGGGCTGGACACCCTACACAATATTCCACCTCTCCACCAATTCCAATATTGCTGGCCAGTGGGTGGGGGCTTTCTGTTGCGCTAGTATGAGTGTTGGGGGCCGAAGGTACTGATTTCCAGAGGGCTAGTATGGAATTTGTGGGCCAAATGGATTTTTGGGCTGGCAGCACAGTCACTGAGGGCTGGCAGCTCAGTCACTGAGGCCTGGCAGTACAATCACTCGGACCTGGCAGGCTGACGGCTGAGAAACTGCCAGAAATTCTGCCCAAAACAGGTGAGACTAAGAGAGAAGGGGGAAGAGGGTGGACTGAATGGATTATTGGGCTGGCAGTTCAGTCACTTACAGCTGGTGGGCTGGCAGTTCACTAACTCACGGCTCGTGGGCTGGCAGCGCAGTCACTCACGCCTTGTACGTTGGCAGTTCACTCACCCCCTCCCCCACTCTGCTCCTTGCCATTCCCCTCCCACCCACACATTCAGTGGATTTCCAAACAACCTCCCCCCCATGTACTCTTAGTGGCTCTCCCACAGAGCAGCCGTTCCTGCCTATTAGGTTCTATTATGATGAAGAACACACGGCATTAAAAGTGCAAAAAGGTTTTATTAAAGTTTAAAATGTGAATGACTCTTAAAATATAAGAACAATTTAAATTTTAAAGATGAGACTTATTAAGCTTTTACTTGTTGTGTCTTGTTGCGTCTTGTTGTGTTCTGCTGCTCGCTGCCTCTTGATGACTATTTCCTGTTGATAAAAAGAGACAATTTTAATATAGAGAAAGTCAGTGGTCAAATTTTAAGAAGGAAAATCTGAGAATTTATCTCAGAAGTCATCATTCAACGAAGCACGATATTACTGACAACATTCTTGGGCGATGTTCCATCCTTCAGGAAACCTTTGACATTTCCCTTCATATTTCTGTTGAGCTAGTATGTTGGGTACTGGTTTCCAGAGGGCTAGTATGGAGTTTGTGGGCGGAATGGATTTTTGGGCTGGCAGCTCAGTCACTGAGGCCTGTACTGGCAGGGGGGGGGCACCAAAATGCTTGGTGTTGCTGAAGACATCTGGAAAAGTTCTGTCCACAACTTCAAAGCATTCTCTCCAAATCATTGGACATTCATCCCAAACAATGACTTTCACTTGCTTCATGAAATGTGGCGTCTTAGAGTTCTTCTCGATGTTGCACAATGAATCCTCAGCCACTTGGATGGGTATCTTGAATCGAGAATGTGTAGTTCTTCCACCAGGCAGAAATGTAGCTGCTATCCTAGAGGATACTACAGCAATAGCCACATCACCTTGACCTCTAACATTTCCTGATATGATGTCGAAAAAGCAGCCTAAAGACAATTTCAGTTGTTAACACTGAAGAATTTGTGCAAAATATTTTTGTGAGGTGGGTGCTGCCAGGGTGAGATGGGGGGGTGGTAAACATCGTGCAGCCAAGGGAGGAGGGACAGCTTCAGACGGGGGTTCTTGTGAGCTGATGAGAAGGGGGTGGGGTGGCCGCATGCAGGGGATGAGGGCGGCCCCAGTACGGGGTGGATCCTTTAGGCAGGCCGAGGGCAGCATCTTGAGGTGGGGGGGGGGGGGGGGGGGGGGCAGTGAGAGATTTACTCATGACCTGTGGACTCACTCACTGCCTTGGGATTATCTCATGGTCTTTGGACTGACTGACTCTCACGGCTTGTGGACTGACTGATGCCCGACTTCTCGAGTCACATCTAATTTATGTAAACTGAAAACTGTAACATATACATTGAGGAACAGCTTCTTCCTGACAGCCACCACGCTACTAAACATAACAAATAAGCTCTGAACTACAAAACACTATATTATTTCTCACACACACATATTCCACATACACACACACGCACATATATTCACACACATACACACATATATTCACACACACACATATACACACACACACACACACACACACACACACACACACACACACACACACACACACACACACACACACACACACACACACACACACACACACACACACACACACACACACACACACACACACACACACACACACACACACACACACACACACACACTACTAATATACAGTGTATAAAACGAATCTTCAAATCCTGCAGTAGAGCCTGCTGTAGTCTGTGGCTGAAAAACAATGCTGCTTTTAAATAACGTCCAACAAACACACACACACACACACACACACACACACACACACACACACAAAACACACACACACACACACACACACACACACACACACACACACACACACACACACACACAACAAATGGTTTTTATTTTCCAATACACATTTCAAACACAATATAGATAGACAAATATACAAATGCATTTCATGTTCAATATACATTTCAAACACAATATAGATAAACAAATATACAAATTTTTTCATGTTCAATATACATTTCAAACATAATATAGAGAGACAAATATACAAATGGTTTTTATTTTCAATACACATTTCAAGCACAATATAGAGAGACAAATATACAAACTCTTTCCAACAAAATGCCAAGAAACTTCAGACCATGGTGAATGGTGAACACCATACATATCATTTGGCTGAAAAAGCATATGCAGGGGACTCACCTTGCAGTAGAGCTGTGACCCTTTCACTTCGTGGTCCGGCAGAAAGTGATTGAAGCAGGACACTTCCGAGTTTTATAGTCCCCTCCTCCCCTGCCGCCAGCGGGGGCAGTAGAGAGAATGGGGAATGTTATAAAAACATTAATATCTCGGTCATATTTCATCTACGGGAAAAATCCTCGGCACACATGCGGCAGAGGGGGGCTCTGAGCGAGGTGGCCAAAAATGACGGCCGTAGGTGGCGGCGTTCTCTCAGAAATCGCAGCACAGATCGCCAAAAGCGGTCAAGAACAGAGTTTTAGTAATATAGATGGAACATGGGAAATTCAGAAGCAAGTTTGTGCAGAGTAATCTACACCATATAACCATACAACAATTACAGCACGGAAACAGGCCATCTCGACCCTTCTAGTCCGTGCCGAACACGTATTCTCCCCTAGTCCCATATACCTGCGCTCAGACCATAACCCTCCATTCCTTTCCCGTCCATATAACTATCCAATTTATTTTTAAATGATAAAAACAAACCTGCCTCCACCACCTTCACTGGAAGCTCATTCCACACAGCCACCACTCTCTGAGTAAAGATGTTCCCCCTCATGTTACCCCTAAACTTCTGTCCCTTAATTCTCAAGTCATGTCCCCTTGTTTGAATCTTCCCTACTCTCAGTGGGAAAAACTTATCCACGTCAACTCTGTCTATCCCTCTCATCATTTTAAAGACCTCTATCAAATCCCCCCTTAACCTTTTGTGCTCCAAAGAATAAAGCCCTAACTTGTTCAATCTTTCTCTGTAACTTAGTTGCTGAAACCCAGGCAACATTCTAGTAAATCTCCTCTGTACTCTCACCAGGCAACACTTCGATGATGCCCAGATATAATTTGTTCCATTGACTTGAGACATATTTATTGGTTTGGTGACAAGGATAGCTGCTATATTTCATATCTGGGAAGACAAATAGGCCTTGATCTAAATCCCTGAATACACGGGAATTTCAAAGAGAATTTGATCCTGCTAACATAATACAAAATTATTGGAAATATACAACACAAAGTTATTCGGCTTTTCTCATCTGTGCTATATGCAAAAGAGTTACCTAGCTGAATCCCTACTCACACTTGGTCAGCATGTTACACCTTTGGTATTGCTTTATGATTGTCATGTGTTCAAAGATACAGTGGAAACACTATGTTACCCAGCCAAGTCATACTATCCACGAGTACAATCAAATCCTGCACATGTACAATAGGTAGTGCAAAGAGAAAAATACCAGAGTGCAGTGCAACTCAAAAGGTGAGTTAAGGATAGAGCAGTGAATAATCCTTTGACGGCAATAAATGTTATAGTCTCAGATACTTGAGTTTGTAAAAAAAATGAGTGATGTTTTCCTTATACCTGAGAAATAGTTATTGCATATTTTATGCTGTAATAAAACGAAATGCAAATCTTTAACTTTTTCTACATTGCTTTGTACTAATTTTATTGCTTGGAAGGTTTGAAGACTTCAGCTGAAATAATTATGTTTTTTCATTCATTCCACAGGCTCTTGCATAAAATGATTGAATCAACTAATTTGCGCCAGCGAGGGTCTTTGGATTTTGAATCACATTATGAACATTTGTGTGCACTCCATGACCTGGTTCCGTTAAAATCAGTGAAGGCAAACTTATATAGCGGTGTCCTGGATATTAACGGTGATCGAATCAAGCTGCCTGAGTGGACACCAATTTTCAATTCCATCAGAATTAACAGACATTTAGCTTTTCTTGCAGTTAGGAGTTACTATCAGCCTGGTCTCGGAGAAACAGGTAAGATACCAAACCAAAACAGAAATGCTAAAGAACAGTCGAGCATTATCTGTGAAATTATTTAACCATTTAACATTACAGGTTAAAGACCCTTCATCAGAATTGAAAGAGCAAGTAAGTCCAAGTAGAGGAGAAGGGGAGGGCAATGGAAGAAACAAAGGCAAAGTTAGTAATGGAGTGAAATGATGGGCATTTAGCTCTTGTTTTTGCCCCTAGGCTTAGAGATGAATGGCATATAAAAATGACCAATCCTGATATGAACAAAGAACAAGTTATCTGAAGTCGAAAAATTCAACATGGTGTCCTGGGGGATGAAGATAACAATTGGGGTGTTTGTTTACATTTGGCCTTGTTGTAACAGAGTTGGAGGCCACAGACAAGTCAGAATTAGATGCTGAATTGTAACAATAGGCAACATATGTTCAGAACTTAAGAATCATTTCTGTAGACTGGGCTCAGGTACTCTATATAATGATCACCAAATCTACTTTTGGTTTCACCAATCTAGATGAAACAATATTATGAACACTAAATACAGCCGACAAGATTGGAATAAATGTGAACTAACTGCTGCTTCATTTGGAATTCCTTGAGTGGTGGGAAAAGAAGAGGTGAATGGACGGGTGTTGCATCTCCTTCAGTTGTATAGGAAAGGAGAGTAGGGATGGAAGAGTGGAGTGAAGTGAGTGGTCAGAGGTAAATGAACAAGTTGGGAAGAAGGGAAGATGGTGGGATCATTTCCACTTGTATCAAGTGGAACATTTTTGTTCTCGGTATATTTTGCCATGCTCAGCACAGCCATTGTACCATTAAAATAAACTATTGTACATCCCATTAGGCCAGACGATGTATCATAACAGGAGTAACACATTAAAACAAATAAAGGAACTTAACTATCCATTCCAAAACATAGTGCTGGATTGACTCAGAAGGTTAGACAGCATCTGTAGCAGAAATGGCGGTTTGGGATACTTTGAGTCTGAAGAAGGGTTCGATCCGGAAACAGTGCCCATCCATTTCCTCTTAGAATGCTCTGTGATCTGCTAAGTAACTCCAGAATTTCGTGTTTTGCTCAAGATTCCAGCATCTGCAGTTTCCTTTGTCTCCATTTAACTATCTATAAACTATCTATATTCCGAAAAACGCAAGGACTCATGGGATTTGTCAAAGGTCACTCGCTATAAAAAAGCAAACGAACACCTAGCTGCATAAACTATGTAAATTCTTATCTTTATTCATGATTTATGTGTAAAAATACGTGTAAAATATATGTAAAATGTATTTATGTGTAAAAATATATTTAATCTGAGGAACAGGGGTGACAGGGGAGAGACTGGAGCAGCGGCGGCCCACAGCCAGCGCAGAGAAGAAGCGCAGTCCCGCTCGGCCAACTGAGAGCCCCGGTACGACAGGACAGTGGAACTCTCCTGCAGACACCCGCCCAATAAAAGTCCCTCACCCATTCCCCAGTCCCTGCCTCCTCTCTCATGCCATCTATCCCGTTGACCACAACTCCTTTGTGGGAGCTGCTGCTCAGTGATTCCCATCGCTGTACTGACTGAGGCCGGAGCTCCGGGTCTGTGGAGAATCGCACCTGCCCTCCCCCACAGTGAGTGGGACCCGAATCTATCGGCATTGTCACAGGTCACAGAGTGACCTCGGCGGGCTGGTGACCGTCGGTTGCAAGTCCGGGCCGCCACCGGACAGGGACAGGCACATCCGGCCGCACCCGGACAGGGATGGGACACTCGTGAGGGGACAGGGACGGTGGTGAGATTCCGCTCACAAATCTGCCTCCTGTGTTATGCAGGAGAGTGGTGCGTGGTTCGCCCCTGTATAATAACCCTGTATAACCTGGGAGGGCAGCCAGAGTGAGAATGGAACCCATATACCCAGGCTGAGGGGGACTGGACTGTGATTCATTAGATTATCACAGCGGGGACCGGACTGTGATTCATTAGATTATCACTGCTGGGATTTCTGCATGGACCAGTGGAGAAGGGAGAAATAGTGTCGCTAAACAGCGATTGCAGCGCGGATGACCCGGTTTGATCCAATGTTTATATCCAGTGACCTCTAACCTGGGCGTGCGCAGTCGGAATACCGAACTCGCTTATTCAATGGCTGTTCATCATTTCACTATTGTCGACATTCTTGTTGTTGCACCCATTGCTTCCCAATAGCTTTTCTTTTACTTGGACTAACTTGCTTTCTCAGTTTTGCTGAGCTGCCAAGTATTTCCGTATTTTGTACGGAAATGCGATAAGAATACGGATGTACGGATTTGCTTTGTAAAATACGGATTTTTAAAAAGTCGACCCGACTTCCTGTTTCATCTTGCTGCTTAAAAAATGCAAGGATATAAAAAGTCATACTGTAACTCTAAAAATTATAGCAGATTAAATCTATTAGTATTTAAAATGTCAAGATCTGGATGATTATTTTTGTAAACTTTGATCTGCTTGTTCTGCTACAGGTTTAAACAGCGCTGTCAGTTTCGCGCATGGGAATTTAAACAAATGGCGCTATTGGTTCTAATTATAGCGCTACCAGCTGGAGCACTATTGCCTTTACACATAGCGCAATGGGCTTTACACAGAGCGCTATGGGTCACAGACTGTTCGGGGATGGAGAAGGAGAGAGGGAGAAGGAGAGAGGGAGAAGGAGCGAGGGAGTGAGGGGAGAGAGTGAGAAGGAGAGAGGGAGTGAGGGAATAAGGTTGGGTGTGGGGAGAGGGAGGCTTCCAAAATGGCTTCTACATCATCATCTGGTGCTAAAAGCAGGAAGCAGCCGTTCAAACAGAAGTATACAAAGAGATGACAATGACGCACTGTCAGTAAGGTGCAGATAAAAACACAATTTTTTTCAGCAAAATGGCACCATGTAAAACTGATTTTCCTGTAAAAACACACTAAATACTACTAGCACATATTAGATGGAGAAAGATGGCTCCACACTCGTGTTGGGATCAAAAGCAGGAATTATTTATTTCCAAGTTAAAGGACCGATTTACTGAGCATGTGCGAGAATGAGTACAGCTCATATGCTTAAATTACATGGATATTGTCACATCCTTTCCTTTTTGACAGTTTGGGATTACATTTCAAACGATCCAAAACAAAACAAACCTAAACACTTTTCATAATATTACAGGGTAGTAATATGGTTTTACGGCCTATCCCACTGTGGCAACCTAATTGGTGAGTTTAGAAAAGTTTGCGCTCGACTCATACTCGCAGCATGGTCGACACGTGGTCCTAGGAGGTCTTTGTAACTCTCCTTCATGCTCGAGAGTAGTCCCCGTGTACTCGAGGCCTCAGCTAGGTTGCCGCGGGTTTTTCAACATGCTGAAAAATGTCCGCGAGTAAAAAAAGGTCACCATGGAAAAAGTAGATATTTTTTTTACTCGTAGGTTTAGTCGAGGTAGGTCGTAGTAGGACGTAATGCTATCGTATGTAATCGAAGGCAATCGAAAATAATCAAAGGTAGTCGAAGGTAAAGCTCATTGAGAAAAAAAATGTAAGTAAACCGACCGGTAATGTTAAATGCCTGCTAAATTTTAGTAAAAGTTGGCTGGCTTCTTAAAAGTGTCTCCACTCCTCTCCCCCCCCGTCTCTCTACCCTTTCTCTCTCCCTTCTCTCTTTCCCCCTCTCTCCCCCCCCCCCCCTCCCCCTCTCCTCCCCCCCTCTCCGCGTTTTCTAAAGAACTTACCGTAACTGTGCCAGCCGTCTTTTACCTTCTTGCTCATCGCGGGTGTGAATTTCAGACAGCGCTCCCCGCTTTCCCCGACCCCTGCCTTTGCGATGTCACTGAAAAGTCGCGTTAGTGGGACGGGCCCTTTACTTAACTGAATAAAACAGCTGTTGTGTCTTATTTCACCATTTCAACCATAGCCACACTTGTGACTTATTTCAATAACCCAAAGTAATGTTCACATGCTTTCTTCTCATAAGCATGTAAGTACATCACAACAAAACACCTTACTTCTTGACATACTCGCCGTATCTTTCCGGCGGTCGACAACTCTTCCTGCCCTCTATCCTGCCCTAGCACGGAAATGATGGTGTTTCTTTCAAAATTTTTTTTTTTCCCCTTTCAGTGTGTCATACCATTCCTGTACATCACTTCCAATTTATTTTCTAAATCTCAATGAACCTGCCTCCACACTTGTTTTGGAAGCTCATTTCACAATGTGGTGAATGATTCCACAATGATTTATGATGCATTTTTTTCAGGTGTCTTTCTTTGCAGTGTGTACATTCTGTACATGGTTTTTTCTTCTCTGTGTCCGCTGAGGTTGCAAAGGTTCTCAGTCTTCTCCGCGTCTGGTGGTTTCTCTAGAGTTATGTATGGGGTAGTTCTCCAGTCCTCTTCAGATCTACTCGATTATTTTGGATCAATTAGAAGTCCTGACTGTCTCGACTTCGTATGGGGTAGTTCTCCAGTCCTCTTCAGATCCACTCTTGCTGTCTGCCATTTGGTATCTCTTAGTTTATAGGGTTTGAGTCTTACGACATCACCTTCTTCCAGGATTGGCAGATCCTTGGCATGTTGGTTGTAGATCTTTGACTGTTTTCCTTGCAATTCCTTCATCTTTTTCCTCTCTTCTGTGAGTATCTTAGCATCACATGGTTTGAGTAGGATTGATGTAGTTGGAAGTGTCGTTCTTGTTCTCCTTTCAAGTAGTCTTTGTGCAGGACTACTGTTCACTCATTGTGCAGGGGTATTGCGCAATTCCAGTATTGGCAAGTAGACATCTGTCTTGGAGTTTTCTTCAGTACTCGCTTAGCTGCCTTGACTGCAGATTCCACCTTTCCGTTAGCTTGGCTATGTCTTGGAGAAATTGTGTAGTGGTCAAATTCCCATTTCCTGGCAAATTTGGCGAACTCCTCTGTAGGACGACAGATGGTGCAATGGGCTAAGTGTTCGGCTGGCAACCTGAAGGTGGCCGGTTCGAATCCTGCTTGGAGTGTGTACTGTCGTTGTGTCCTTGGGCAAGACACTTCACCTACCTTTGCCTGGGACTAGAGTCGGAAATTATTAGCTACTGTTTGGCATACAATCTCGCATGTCCCGTTGTCGCTTACCACAGTGCTGGGAATTCCATGTCTTGCGAAGTGGTTCTTGAGTTTCACAATGACTGTCTTGCTGCTTAGATCGTACAGTCTGTCTATTTCCCAGAAATGAGATGGATAGTCAACTGTGACTAATGCTTTCCCTCAAGTTCGAACATTTCGGTTCCCACTTTCTCCCATGGGCGATCTGGGAGGTCATGGGGCATCAGAGTCTCTTTCTGATTCTGTTGTTCGTACGTCCTGCAGTTTGATATGAACTGCTTCATTGGAGTTCATTGCGGGCCAGAAAATGCATTCTCTAGCACGTCTGAGGGTTCCTTCTACTCCTGGGTGAGAGGTATGGAGCGTCTCCTTCATATCTTTGTGTAGAGTGATAGGGATTACAACTTTTGAGGCTTTTTGACGATGACTTCCAATGGCTTGTGGTCACTCTCGATGATCACTCTCTGTCCGTACGTATCCGTAGGTGTACAGATAAAAGCTCTCGAGGGCAAACACTATTGCTATTGCCTCCTTTTCAATCTGAGCATGTCTCTGCTTGGTTGGTGTCAATGCTCGACTCGCATAGGACAGTGGTTGTCCTTTCTGCATAAGTGTTGCACCTAGACCTGCCTTGTTTGCATCACATTTTGTAGGGTTAGCTGTTCATCTGGTGTGTAGTACGCCAGGATAGGTGCTGTTGTCAATAGCTCCTTGATCTTTGACATTGCCATGTTATGTTCCTTGTGGGTCAATCTCCTCAAAGGCTCGAATATGTCTGACAATATTGGCAGGAATCTTGCCAAGTAGTTTACATCTTCGGATTTCTGTTGGATTGGTCGGGTTGGGCATCTCTAGGATAGCTTGGATCTTCTTCGGATCTGGTTTCAGGCCATGATCTGTAACTATATGTCCTAGCAATGTGATACAAGTAGTTTTTACTACGGACTTTGTGCAGTTCAGCTTGATGTCTTTGTCTCTGCATCGCTGAAGAAGATCTTTGCAGTCTTGCATCGTGATTCCTTTCCGCATCTTCTCTGGTGCCCCCTACACTGAATAGGATAATGTCATCTGCAACACATTCCACTCCCTTTAATCCTTCTAGGGCTTGTTGCAGCTTCTTCTGGAAGATCTCTGCACTTACTTTCAGTCCAAATGACAACCTCTTCCAGCGATATCTCCCAAAGGGGGTGTTCATGGTTGTTAAGAAACTGCTCTCCTCATCTAATTCGCAGTGAAGGTATCCTGACCAGATCGAATTTGGAGAAAATCTTCACCTTGGACAGCTCAGGGAGTACGTCCTCTATGACTGGTAGTCTGTGGATCTCCCTTTTCAGGACCTTGTTGAGGGGTCTAGGATCTCTGCAGAACCTGAACTCTGTGTTGTCTTTTTTCTCCGTAACGACCAGCCTGCTACACCACTCAGTTGGTTCTTCGACTTTAGTCAAGATGTCCTGCTCGACCAGCTTCATGAGACCATTCTTGACCTTCCCTTTCATTGCTACAGGTACCAATTGTAATGGGGTCACATCCTCCGTCCTAGTTACCAAATTGACCTTGCCAGGCAGTCTCCCCGGTCTTTCGTCGTCAAAGCCATCTGTGTAGCTCTTGAGTAATGAGTCAGCCTGTCTAACAGCATTCAGGCACTTGAAATTCTCATAGTGAACCGTGACGCGTTTCATCTGTTGTGCAGCTTTGCCGCTCAGGAGCGGTGTGAGCTAGCCTTCCTCTACCACTATGAAGTGAACACGGTACTTCTTGTTGTTCATCTTGTTCCGGAGTATGACTTTCGTCCTTTTTGTTGGGTACAAGATCCTTGTGAATCACATTAACACTGGCACCAGAGTCAATCTGAAACTTGATGACCTGTGCCGACCTGCATCTCAGCGAAGAGGCCTGAAGAGGAATTGTTTCCGGCTGTATTGACCTCAATGCAACTCACAGACCCTGTGTCGGAAATGGACGTTTTGTCAGATGACTCTACGACCTTGTGCAGACCCCGTTTATGTGTACTCCCCTTCCTCTGCTTGCAGCAGCAGGCAAAGTGGTTTTGTCGTCCGCATCTGTTGCAGTCCTTCACATACGCTGGGCATTCCTCCTTCTTGCGCTTGTGCGTCCTCGCACAGAACTTACACTTGACTGGTCCCTGATTCTTCCTCTGCAAAGGAAAATCAACCATCTTTTCCCTCGGTTGGAATTGTTCCACCTTGTGTATTGTCGGGACTTTGCTGATGACCTGCATTCTTGGCGCTGTTACCTTCGAGGATCTACATATGTCAACAGTCTCCTGCAGTGTCAGATTCCTTTGCTGAAGGAGTGTTCTCCTAGTTGACTGGTCTGCAATACCAATGACGATGCAATCTCGAATGAGGCTTTCTTTCAGGCAATCGCAGAAGTTGCATGTCTTAACAAGCTCCTTCAGCTCTACAACATACGATTCAATGCTTTCCCCTGGTTTCTGGTCTTGTTTATTGAAAATGAATTTTTCATACGTTTCATTCATCTCTCCTATGATGATGGTAGACATCTTGTCGATGATGACTTTCACATCGGTCTCATCTGCTTCCATTTCGAATGTCAGGGTATTGAAGATTCACAGTTCTTCTGGTCCAACAGTATGCAGAAATACTGATTTTTTTATACTGTTTCTCCTTCTTATCCATGTCTGTTATTACTGCATAATTTTCATACATTCGTTTAAACATTTTCCACTCTTCCACCCTGTTCTCTTTGAGCTTTAGATTAGGTGGTGGAGCCACATGGAAAGATAGACTGGCCAGCGCCATTTTGAAATATCAGCGTAACCCCTTGCTCTTAATAGCTTATATTATCTTTAAGCAGTCTCCCACAGCACATTGTTTCAACCCTCGACTCCCACAACACTGATTTACACACAGCGTCTTATCTTTGTGTGCTCACTGACCTGCATACCGTTCCACTCATGCATGCAGCTAGTCTGGTCGCTGAGCGTTGAAACACAGATTCCTGAAAGATTTTCAAAGCATTTTTGCCAATCATCATAGCGTCCGTTTGATCAGCAAATCTTCACTTTCACCGGTGCCACCATGTTTTGATATGTCTGCTTACAAAATAGGTAAAATTAGCACATATAAAAGGGAGAAAGATGGCTCCACACACACTCGTGTTGACATCAAAAGCAGGAATGACTTACTTCCAAGTTAAAGATCACTGACCAATTTACTGAGCATGTGCGAGAATGAGTACAGCTCATATGCATACATTACATGGATATTGTCACAGGGAGTGGGGTAAGAAATTGGTGATGTTTTATTTAAATTACAACCATTTAAAATTATTTTTGATATTATATTTCCCATGATGTTTCTACCACAGAAATAAGTCATTCTGTCCATCAGTTACGTGGCATGCATTTATTGCTGAAAATAAGCCTTTTTCTCTCTACCATATTTCATCATGTTTTATCAATATATTATTTTAATATTTTTCCTTAAATGTATCTATGTTAGTAACATCATTGACTGTTGGGTTACAAACTGCACACTTTTAAGAGTCTTGAAGATGAAAAATGAACTTCGACTCCTTAGGTTCTTAGGTTGCTCATGAGACAAGTGTCTGAATCAGAGATTTGCCCAAAGAAACGCTGGCAGTGGAACGGACTGACACCCAGAGGCGGTGTTCAGTAACTGCAAATCGACAGCAATTGGACAAAGGTGTCCAATTTGTGTGTACCTTCGATTTTCCAGCATCTGCAATTCCTTCTTAAGCAATTAAACGCTGCTTCCTTGTAAGGAAGATATGCAAAAAAGAGGAGCAGCAAAGAAAACAGGCAAATATGATTAAGATCAGTGGTTGTAGATTAACCCTTAATAATCCATGCCATTTATAACCTTCACCACACAAATATGCATGCCACTCTTTACATTGTATTACGGTACTACATAAAGACTCTCTCTCTCTCTCTTGCTCAGGCACTATTTAGTAAGCGAGATGCAAGCAGCTGACTGTTGAAATGCTCCAGTGTATTTGATTAAATAAAGTTGGACTTAATCATGAATGTGTTTTTATTCATTGGGCCACCAATAAACATGGTGTCAGAGTCTTGAATCACGTCCAACTATTTTGCCTGAATTTATTTTAGTTTTTTTTTTACATCAAATATGTATAGTTCCTTAGACCAGATCCTTTGATGTTTGACAGTGATTTTGCTGAACGGTGGCGCATCTTCGAGGTGGAATTCGGGAATTTCTTTGATGCTGCCCACTCTGCAGCTGCACTCCACACCGTTGCGTCAATTCTCCTCAATGTGGCGGGCACAGAGGCTACCCTGCGGGCACAGTATTTCAACTACGCCCCAGAATATACCGATCCGGTAACACACGTTGTGACCCCAGCAGAATCCATCAGAGACCCGGCCTGCCTCCTCCGAAAGTTCAGAGACCCGTGCCAACTTTGCACCAATGTTATCATGGAGCACCAACAAGAGGGCGAAACGATTGAATCATACATTGGTGCCTTCAAGAGCATTGCATCCAGATGCCACTTCCAAGGCTGCAACGTGCTCATCCGCGGCAGACTCATATATGGTGTCCTGAATGATATGGTGAGAAATCAATTACTCCGGGATGAGGAGCCTACACTTGATAAGGTTGAACGTGCCTGCTGGGTTGCAGAATACACTGATACCCATACCAAAAGCCTATGACGTCCATGCCTTCTATAGGTCTCCATGACAAGCATTAACCCCTCAACAATCGGCTAAACCCCCAGGGAGGGTAACTGATCATCTAGTCAATAACTGTGGTAATTGCGGTGGCTCACACCCAAAATTTCGTGAGCAATGCCCCGCTTATGGGCAATCTTGTCTCTATTGTAAAAAGAAAGGCCACTTTATCCGGTGCTGCCGCGCCCGTGCCAACCTGGCCCAGCCACAACAATCTCTCTATGCACTTGAACCCACACTCTCCCACGAAGCACTGACTGAAACAGCAGAACCACAACCGCAGCACCTGCAAGAAGTCAGCCAAAACATACATTCTTGTATTCCCGACTCTGTGGCTGCAGACAGTGATCCCATGACAATGCTCAGTATCAACAACACCACGATTACCGCTAAGACAGACACAGGGGCAAGTTGTAACGTAATGTCGCTGGCAGATCTCAAAAGAATTCACAACAATGTTCTGAAAACAAACTCTAAGTTACACCCATTTGGTGGGGGAGAATTGCAACCAGTGGGTACAGTTACACTACAATGCCATCTAGCGTCTCAACTTTACAACTTGGAATTTTTTTAATCGTTAAAGGAGAAGTGCCACTTCTGGGCAATGAGGCATGCCGTAATATGAACCTAGTTTTCTTCGGCAAAACTGTGTATCAGCTGTCGACCTCTCAAAATCCTACCCAACAACTACGCAAACAATACAAAGACCTTTTTGACAATCAGCTGGGCAAGATTCCCACAGAATACAGCATTGTGACCGACAAGGAAGTTATACCTGTCGTTCGTTCTCACAAAATCCCGCATGCAATGAAGGACTGCGTCAAAGCTTAATTATATCAGAATGGAATCACTGGGTGTAATAGCCTCTGTCAACAACTCTCCTCTTGGGTCTCCACCGTGGTTGCAGCAGTCAAGAAGAACAAAGACGAAATAAGGATCTGCATCAACCCTAAGGATTTAAATACTGCCATCAAATGGCCACACCACCCAATGCGGAAGGTGGCAGAAGTCGCTGCCAACCTGGGTAAAGCCACAGTTTTTTTCTGTCCTAGATGCAAAGAACTTATTTTGGCAAATGCCATTAGACCATGCATCCTGCAGTTTAACCACATTCGCGATGCCCTTCGGACGCTACTGATTTTTACGAATGCCATCTGGCATCAATTCAGCCACTGAGGTTTTCCAGCAAACTATGGGACAACTCTTTGATAGCTACCCATGTTAAATAATTGTAGACAACATCCTGGTCACCGGGCGCAATGCACAAGAACATGACTCAAACCTGAACCAGGTCCTGGATCGTGCCAGGGAGGTAAATCTCAAACTCAACCCTCTCAAATGCAGGTTTCGGGTCGATGAAGTGACATATGTGGGCCACGTGTTCACCAACAACGGACTTAAGCCAGACCCATTTAAAACCATTGTCATGATTTTGTTGTGTTGACTATGTGTTTTGTCATTTTTTTTAAATTATATGTATGACTGCAGGGAAACAGAATTTCGTTCAGACCGAATGGTCTGAATGACAATAAACGAATCTAATCTAATCTAATCTAAAAAATGAATGAAATGCCAGCACCTACGGATGTGACTGCTCTACAGCGATTCTTAGGCATGGTAAACTACCTTGGAAAATTCATCCCAAACTTCAGCGAGCTATCAGCCCCGCTGCGACAACTGACCCACAAGGATACGCACTGGTCCTGGCACCAACACCAGCAGAGGGCATTTGAGACCCTCAAACAACTAATGTCTTGCGCTCCAACCCTCGCATACTTTGATGCCAAATTACCCGTCACCCTTACCTGTGTTGCTTCCCAGTATGGATTGGGCGATGCTTGCCTACAAGATGCTTGCCTCCCGTACCATGACTGACACTGAACAGCGCCACGCTCAAATCAAAAAGGAGCTACTCGCAGTAACCTTTGCCTGCAAGAAATTCAAGGACTTTATCTTTGGCAACCCGATCATGGCCAAAACCGATCACCAGCCCCTGGTCAGTATCCTCAGTAAGCCGATCCACACGGCAGCAGCGTGCTTACAACACATGATGATTGAACTACAGAGATATGACATCAGACTAACCTACAGACATGGTAAGGACAGGCACTTAGCTGACACCCTGTCACGGGCACCTCGCTCAACCTGCAAAAAACACCTGTCTGATCATGAGCATGAGGGGTACACGGTTATGATGGTCTCCTGCCTCCCATCTGCCGGATTGGACATCTTAATGTCACAAACAGCTGCAGACGAAACACTACAATCGCTGGCCACTGTCATCCACCGCGGCTGGCCAGACAAACAGCACCACCTGCCACAAGCTGTCCAAACATTTTTCCCTGTCCCTGACAAACTGGTCAATCAGGACGGCTTGATAATGAAAGGACACAAGGCGGTTATCTTCACAGCAAGTACTTTGACATTGTCCATGGGGGCCATCCTGCTGCAGAAATAACCCTTCAACATGCGAAAGGAATGCTGTTCTGGCCAGACATGGCTAACAACAAAATGCTGGTGAATCGAGCAGCAGATCTGGAGAACTTTTTGAAGAAAATCGTGTGATAGGAGCAGAATTAGGCCATATGGCCCATCTAATCTTCATCATTCCATCATGTGGGATCTATCACTCCCTCCTAACCCCATCCTTCTACCTTCTCTCCATAACCCCCGACACCACTGCTCAAGAATCCATCTATCTCTGCCTTAAAAATATCCATTGATGGTCTCCACAGCTTTCTGTGGCAAAGAATTCCACAGATTCACCACCCTCTGACTAAAGAAATATGTACTGTATCCATTGTTCAAGATGTGGACTCTTATAAATCAGATAGACCAAACGCAGACTGGGTGATTATTTCGTGGAACACCTTCGCTTAGCCCTGTTTTTATATTCTAACCCATCTGATATAAACACATTTGCCAGGTGATTGTTCTTGTCTATAATATATGCTTTATTAAGAATAAAACATATATTATAGTGCCCAACTGTCTTAAAATTGTCACCATCGTTCCTGTCCCAAAGAAACCCAACCCAGCCTGTCTCAATGACTTCCATCCAGTGGCTCTCACACCCATTCTAATGAAGTGTTTTGAGCGGCTGGTTATGCAGCATATTAAAAATTGTCTCCCTGCCGACCTAGACCCACTGCAGTTCGCTTATAGAGCCAACCGGTCCACAGAGGACGCAGTCTCCACAACCATCAACCTCGTACTATCACATCTCGACCGGAAGAATACCTATGCCAGGATCCTCTTTATAGATTTCAGCTCCGCTTTTAATACAATCATCCCACAGCAGCTGGTGGAGAAGCTGAAGCTGTTAAAGGTGGATACTGGCACTTGCAACTGGGTCCTTAACGTTTTATCACAACGGCAGCAGACAGTCAGGGTGGGCAGTCGGACATCAAGAACCATCGCTGTGAGCACTGGCTCACCCCAAGGCTGTGTCCTAAGCCCCCTGCTGTTTAGTCTGCTTACAAATTACTGTACTGCTAGACTGAGTAACAACTTATCAACAAGTTCGCTGATGACACAACAGTGGTGGGTCTCATCAGCGACAATAATGAGTCGGCGTACAGGATGGAGGTGGAGCTGCTCACAGAATGGTGCAGATCCCACAACCCCACTCTCAATGTGGAAAAAACTAAGGAGAGGGTGATCGACTTCAGGAAGGCTGGAAAACAACATCACACTCCGCTGCATATTGATGGAGCTGCTGTGGAGAGGGTCAGCAGTGTGAAGTTCCTAGGACTCCACCTGGCGGATGACCTGACCTCTACGACCAACACCACAGCAGTGATCAAAAGAGCTCAGCAGTGGCTCCACCCTCTCCGGAGACTAAGGAAAGCAGGTCTCCCTACTGCTCATCTAAGGACCTTCTACAGGGGCACAATCGAAAGCATAATGACCTACGGCATCACTTCCTGGCTTGGGAGCTGCAAGGCTTACGAACAATAGCAACAGGATAGTGAAGACAGCCAGCAGGATCACTGGTGCCCCACTCCCTTTCCTGTTGGAGATCTACAAGAAGAGGAGCATCAGCAGAGCCATCTCCATTATCAAGGACCCTTATCATCCATCACACCCCATCTTCTCCATTCTACCATCTGCGAAGAGGTACAGGAGCATCAGCTGCAAAACCAGCAGGATGCTCCACAGCTTCTTCCCACAGGCAATAAGACTGATTAACGGACTGTCCCTTCCCCAAATATCGTTCACCAACACATTCAACCTCGTCCATACTTTGACAGCTAGGCACCTGGCAAAGTAAAGCCACAGTTGGTCGCAATGTCTGTTTTTATTCTATTGTAAAGTTTAGGCCTACTTTATGTTTTAAGACGGTAATTTTAATTTGTTTTTAAAGCTCTATGTATTTATCCATTTTTACTAACTACACTGAATGGAAACTGATCGAGCAACGTTTTTTCGTTTCCTCTGTGTATGCAAGTACTCAGTGAAAATGATATTAAAGAAATACTGAATACTGATACTGATATTTAGAAAGCTCTCGGCAAGCGCTACAATGCATTGAGAAGCTCCCATCTTGAGAAGCTCCCAGTGAGCTCAGTAGCAGCGCATTGTCGAGTGCTGCGGTGGCGCATTGGGAAGCTCCCGGCGAGCGCTGGAGTCGCTGAGAGGACCTGGCAGAGGCCAAGGGTGGGAGGGTGCCGGCAATAGAGGATGGGCCTGCTTGGCTGCTGGAGGTCAGACGAGGACGGGACCAGAGTGGGTGCCGGAGGTTGGATGAGGATCGGAAATAAATTTATAACCCCTTTGGAATGGAATGGAATGAAATACTTTGTCACATGTGCCCAGGCATAGTGAAATTCTTTGCTTGCACACCCAATGTATACAAATAGAAGCTTGCAAAAGTTTTCATACCCCTTGAACTTTTCCACATTTTGTCACGTTACAACCACAAACGTAAATGTATTTTATTGGGATTTTATGTGATAGAGCAACACAAAGTGGTGCATAATTGTGAAGTGGAAGAAAAATGATACATGGTTTTCAAATTTTTTACAAATAAAAAACAAATTGTGGCGTGCAAAAGTATTCAGCCCCCCTGAGTCAATACTTTGTAGAACCACCTTTCACTGCAATTACAGGTGCAAGTCTTTTGGGGCATGTCTCTACCAGCTTTGCACATCTAGAGACTGAAATTTTTGCCCATTCTTCTTTGCAAAATAGCTCAAGCTCAGTCAGATTGGATGGAGAGCATCTGTGAACAGCAATTTTCAAGTCTTGCCAGAGGTTCTCAATTGGATTTAGGTCTGGACTTTGACTGGGCTATTCTAACACATGAATATGCTTTGATCTAAACCATTCCATTGTAGCTCTGGCTGTTTGTTTAGGGTCGTTGTCCTGCTGGAAGGTGAACCTCCGCCCCAGTCTCAAGTCTTTTGCAGACTAACAGGTTTTATTCCAAGATTGCCCTGTATCTGGCTCCATCCATCTTCCCATCAACTCTGACCAGCTTCCCTGTCCCTGCTGAAGAAAAGCATCCCCACAGCATGATGCTGCCACCACCATGTTTCATAGTGGGGGTGGTGTGTTCAGGTGATGTGCAGTGTTCGTTTTCCGCCACACATAGCGTTTTTCATTTAGGCCAAAAACTTCAATTTTGGTCTCATCTGACCAGAGTACCTTCCTCCACATGTTTGCTGTGTCCCCCACATGGCTTGTGGCAAACTGCAAATGGGACTTCTTATGGCTTTTTTTCAACAATGGCTTTCTTCTTGCCACTCTTCCATAAAGGCCTGATTTGTAGAGTGCACGACTAATAGTTGTCCTGTGGACAGATTCTCCCACCTGAGCTGTGGATCTCTGCAGCTCCTCCAGAGTTACCATGGGAATCTTGGCTGCTTGTCTGATCAATGCTCTCCTTGCCCGGCTGTCAGTTTAGGTGGACGGCCATGTCTTGGTAGGTTTGCAGTTGTGCCATACTCTTTCCATTTTTGGATGATGGATTGAACAGTGCTCCGTGAGATGTTCAAAGCTTGGGATATTTTTTTATAACCTGACCCTGCTTTAAACTTCTCCACAATTTTATCCCTGACCTGTCTGGTGTGTTCCTTGGGCTTCATGATGCTGTTTGTTCACCAATGTTCTCTAACAAACCTCTGAGGCCTTCACAGAACAGCTGTATTTATACTGAGATTAGATTACACACAAGTGGACTCTATTTACTAATTAGGTGACTTCTGAAGGCAATTGGTTTCACTGGATTTTATTTAGGGGTATCAGAGTAAAGGGGGCTGAATACTTTTGCACACCACACTTTTCAGTTTTTTATTTGTAAAAAAATTTGAAAACCATGTATCATCTTCCTTCCACTTCACAATTATGCGCCACTTTGTGTTGGTCTATCACATAAAATCCCAATAAAATACATTTACGTTTGTGGTTGTAACGTGACAAAATGTGGAAAAGTTCAAGGGATATGAATACTTTTGCAAGCCACTGTATAGCGCTGACTAAGTTACAAAGCACGCCGGCTCCTAATTCCCCCACCCCCCAATTGTCCATTGTTCTCCCCTCACGGCGGTCTCCCCAGGCCGAGTCCTCCATTGATCTTCCACTCCTCCCTCACGGCAGTGCCCCCACGCCAGGGCCTCTTTGATCATCCAGAGTTCCCTTACTTAGCCATACTTAACCTTCCTCCTTATTGGAACATGCTGGTTCTGAACTACAATCAACTGGTCTTTAAACAACTCCCACATGTCAGATTGGAATTAACCAATAACTGTTTCCAGTATACCAAGCTCTTGCCGAACAACATTGTAGTTTGCCTTATTCCAATATTGTACCTACACACAAGGCCCAGCCTTCTCCTTCCTCATAACAATTTTAAAATTTGTTCCTGAAAATTATCTACCACTGGCACAATAGACACCAGACCAGGCACATTTCTCAATTGGACTATCCACTCATGGTTTCAATAAACCCTCTTGCATACTGATGTTCTGCCCTGTGGAATCCTTTGGCGCTGAGCAAGTCCCACTCAATATTGGAATAAATCAAAGTCACTCACAAAGAAAACTTTTGCTTTGGCATCTCTGCTGTCTCCATATGTTCCCCCATCACATCCAAAACCCTGGAGCATTGACTTGCTGGTCCTGTCCCACTCGCAACCTCATTTCTGCAGTGAACACAACTTTGTAGTCTCAAGCACCAATCATGGTTCTGTTAATTTGCTTTCCCCACACTCCTTCTTACATTGAATAAACACACTTCAGCCCATCAGCATCACTATAATCCTTCACCTCGCCCTGCCTGTCTGTCCTTCCTTTGAGACTCAGGGTCATGACCTCTACCTTCCTCTCCTACCAATTTCTAACCTACCCTGTTTCCCATCCCCTGCATCTTTAGGTTAAATACTTTATTTAAGCACTAGCAAACCTCTCTTCAGGGATATTGGATCCCCCACCAGGTCAGATTCAACAGAGGAACATTCACCTGCCAAGTTGACACAAATGAGCAAGGTATGTTCACAAAAGGAAAACAAAACATAGACCATACTTTAACCCACTATTATCCTCACATGGCATTTCAACTCCACACAGCCACATCTAACAGGCTGCTCCACCAGTTTCTGCCTTCCTTTTTTTAGTCAATTTTTGCAGTCGCTCCAGGGTGGTAAATGCTTGTAACTTCTCCGGCTGAAACTCATCTCAACTCATTAACCATGTGGCCTTGTTAATTGTGTGGCCTTTTGAAAGGTCCTCTATTCTTCTTGTTTCCTGCCTCTAGCGTGTCCAACCCCATAATAATCTTATATGTTTCAATAAGAACCCCTCTCATCCTTCTGAATTCCACTGCATACAAGCTCGCCGCTCCATTTTAACAACATATGATAGTCACGCCATTCCGGGAATTAACCTTGTGAACCTAAGCTGCACTCTCTCAATAGCAAGAATGTCCTTCCTCAAATTTGGAGACCAAAACTGCACACATTACTCCAGTGTGGTCTCACTAGGGTCTTGTACAACTGCAGAAGAAACTCTTTGCTCCTATACTCAACTCCTCTTGTTATGAAGGCCAACAAGCCATTCGCTTTTTTCATTGCCTGCTATACCTGCATGCTTACTTTCAATGAGTGATGAACAAGGACCCCCCAGATAATTTCGTACTTCTCCTTTTCCCAACCTGACACCATTCAGATAATAATCTGCCTCCCTATTTTTGTCACCAAAGTGGATAACCTCACATTTATCCACATTAAACTGCATCTGCCATGCATCCGCCCACTCACCAAACCTGTCCAAGTCACCCTGCATCCCCATAGCATCCTCCTCACAGTTCACACTGCCACCCAGCTTTGTATCATCTGCAAATTTGCTAATGTTAATTTGAACCCCTTTATCTAAATCATTGATGCATATTGTAAATAGCTGCAATCCCAGCACCGAGCCTGCGGTACTCCACTAGTCACTGCCTGCCGTTCTGAAAGGGACCCGTTAATCCCTACTCTTTGTTTCCTGTCTGCCGACCAATTTTCTATCCATGTCAGTACCCTACCCCCAATACCATGTCGTCTAATTTTCCCCACTAATCTCCTATGTAGGACCTTATCAAATGCTTTCTGAAAGTCCAGGTACACTACATCCACTGGCTCCCTCTTGTCCTTTTTCCTAGTTACATCATCAAGCAATTCCAGAAGATAAGTCAAGCATGATTTCCCCTTTGGACTGATCCTGTTACTGCTATCCAAATGTGCCGCTATTTCATCTTTTATAATTGCCTCCAGCATCTTCCCCACCACCAATGTCAGGCTAAGTGGTCTATAATTCCTTGTTTTCTCTCTCCCGCCTTTCTTAAAAAGTGGGATAAGATTAGCTACCCTCCAATCCACAGGAACTGATCCTGAATCAAGAGAACATTGGAAAATGATCACCAATGCGTCCATGATTTCTAGAGCCACTTCCTTAAGTACCCTGGGATGCAGACCATTAGGCCCTGGGGATTTACCAGCCTTCAGTCCCATCAGTCTACCCAATACAATTTCCTGCCTAATGTGAATTTCCTTCAGTTCCTCCTTCACCCTAGATTATCTGGCCACTTGATCATCAGGGAAATTGTTTGTGTCTTCCTTAGTGAAGACGGATCCAAAGTACTTGTTCAACTCGTCTGCCATTTCCTTGTTCCCCATAATAAATTCACCTTTTTCAGTCTTCAATGGTCCAACTTTGATCTTAACTATTTATTTCCTCTTCACATACCTAAAGAAGCTTTTACTATCCTCCTTTATGTTCTTGGCTAGCTTACCTTCGTACCTCATCTTTTCTCCCCGTATTGCCTTTATAGTTTACAGTTTGCATATCGGGCCAATAGATCTGTGGATGATGCAGTCAACCTGGGCCTGCACTTCATCCTACAGCACCTAGACCGCCAGGGGACCTATACGAGGATCCTGTTTGTTGCTTTTAGCTCTGCATTCAACACCATTGTGCCAGAGCTACTACGGAGTGTAGTAGTTGACTGTGCCTGAACCCCTCTGTCAGTGGATCACCAACTTCCTGACAGATAGGAAGCAGCATGTGAGGCTGGGAAAGCACATCTCGGACCCGCAAACACTCAGCATAGGAGCACCGCAAGGCTGTGTACTCTCTCCTCTCCTTGCCTCTCTCTACACCAACGACTGCACCTCCACAGACACCTCTGTCAAGCTTCTCAAGTTTGTGGACGACACAACCCTGATTGGACTGATCCATGATGGGGAGGAATCTGCCGACAGACAGGATGTGTCACAGCTGGCGTCCTGGTGCCGTAGCAACAACCTAGAGATCTTAAGTCAGTGGAATTGATTGTAGACTTTAGGAGAGCTCCCCCTCCGCTCATCCCACTCACCATCAACAACACCACAGTCACATTTGTGGAGTCTTTTAAGTTCCTGGGAACCATCATCTCCAAGAACCTTAAGTGGGGGGCTACCATTGACTCCACAGTCAAAAAGGCACAACAGAGGATGCACTTCCTGTGGCAGCTGAGGAAGCACAATCTTCCACAGGCAATGATGGTCCAATTCTACACGGCCATCGTAGTCTGTTCTCACCTTCTCCATCATGGTCTGGTTTGGCTCAGCCACCAAGCATGACACCTGGAAGCTGCAGCGAATCGTCCGATCAGCAGAGAAGATTATTGGCTGCAACCTTCCCTCCATTGATGAACTGTACACTGCAAGGGCCAGGAAGCGAGCAGGCAAGATCATCTCTGACCCCTCTCACGCTGGCCACAAACTCTTTGAATCACTTCCCTCTGGAAGGCGACTCCGGACTGTCAAAGCTGCCACAGCCAGACATAAAAACAGTATTTATCCACGTGTAGTTGCTCTATTCAACAGCCAAAAATCTGGGCCTCCCTTTGATCTGGTATTTTGTTGGTTCACATGCTTGATCAATGGTGTTTTATCATTGATGTTTTATTATTATTAATGTTTAGTGTTTTCTGAGTCATTCGTAACTGTCACGGTATGTCATGTTGTTACTTGTGGGCGGAGCACCAAAGCAAATTCCTTGTATGTGAATACTTGGTCAATAAACTTACCTACTTATTTACTTGCTTAGTTATCTTCTGTACTCTTTAAAAGTCTCCCAATCCTCTGGCTTCCCGCTCATCTTTGCTATATCATACTTCTCTTTTATTTTTATACTGCCCTTGACTTCCTTTGTCAACCACGGTCGCCCCTTACTCCCCCGAATCTTTCTTCCTCTTTGGAATGAACCGATCCTGCACTTCTGTATTATTCCCTGAAATACCTGCCATTGTTTTTCCACTGTCCTCCGTGCTAGATTATCTTTCCAGTCAACTTTAGCCAGCTCCTCCCGCATGGCTCCATAGTCCCCTTTGTTCAACTGTAATACTGAAACTTCCGATTTTCCCTTCTCCTTCTCAAATTGTGGATAAAACTTATCATATTATGGTCACTATCTCCTAATGGCCCCTTTATCTGGAGTTCCCTTATCAAATCCGGTTCATTACACAACACTAAATTCAGAATTGCCTTCTTCCTGGTAGGCTCCAGTACAAGCTGCTCTAAGAATCCATCATGGAGGCACTCTACAAACTCCCTTTCTTGGGGTCCAGCACCAACCTGATTTTCCCAGTCTACCTGCATGTTGAAATCTCCCATGACAAGTGTAGTATTACCTTTGCGATATGCCAATTTTAACTCTTGATTCATCTTGCACCCTATATCCAGGCTACTGTTTGGGGGCCTGTAGTAACTCCCATAAGGGTATTTTTACCCTTACAATTCCTCAGCTCTACCCATACTGATTCTACATCTCCTGATTATTTGTCACCCCTCGCAAGGGACTGAATTTCATTCCTCACCAACAGAGCTACCCCACCCCCTCTGGCCACCTATCTGTCTTTTCGATAGGACGTATACCCTTGGATATTCAGTTCCCAGCCCTGGTCCTCTTGTAGCCATGTCTCTGTAAATCCCACAACATCATACTTGCCGATTTCTAACCGAGCCTCAAGCTCATCCACTTTATTTCTTATACTTCGTTCATTCATATATAATACTTTTAATCCATTATTCCCTCACCCTTCACATTGATTCTTCTTTCACTTGGCCATACTCCTATCCCTTCATGAGCGTTCCGCCCCATTAATTCTGGTGTCTTTCTTAACTTTTCTTATACTCTCTTTCCCTTTAACTCCATCCTTATTTCTCCAGTTTATCTCCTCCCTCCCACAATTTAGTTTAAACCCACCTGTGTAACAGTGGCAAACGTGCCTGCCAGAATGCTGATCCCCCTCCTGTTAAGGTGCAACCCGTCCTTTTTGTACAATTGACCCTTTCCCCAAAATTCCAGTGGTCGAAGAATCTAATTCCGTGCTTCCCGCACCAGCTCCTCAGCCGCACATTCGGATCCTCTATCGCCCTGTTCCTGCCCTCACCAGCACGAGGACTGGAAGCAAACCGAAGATAACCACCCCGGAGGTCCTGCTTTTTAGCCTTCTTCCGAGTTCAGAGAAGTCATGCTGCTGAATGTCTTTCCTCTTCTTCCCGACGTCATTTGTGCCGACATGCACTACCACTTCCAGCTGCTCACCTTCACCCTTGAGGATGTTCTGCAATCGGTCCGTGACGTCCCGTTCCTGGCACCAGGGAGGCAACACACCATTTTTGACTCCCACCTGTTGCCGCAGAAACCCCTGTCTGTACCTCCCATGATGGAGTCCCCGACTACCATGGCTCTGCCTGACGTCTGTCTCTTTGGTTTTGCCTCATCGTCACCTTTAGTTTCGCAGACCTGTCCCTCGCTCGTAATGGCAGTGTCTTTTGTCCCGACAGCTTCCAAGAGAGTGAACATGTTCTCAAGAGGTACATTCCCCGGGGTCTTCTGCACTGCAAGCTTCCTTCCCTTCCTCATGATCACCCCTCCCTTCTCTCTTTGGGCATCTTTGGTGTAACGATCTCGCTGTAGGTCCTGTCCAGGAAACTCTAGTTTTCCCGGATGATCCTGAATTCGTCCAGTTGCTTCTCCAGTGCCCCAACACGGTCCTTCTGGAGCTGAACCTGGACACATTTTCCATAGTTGTAGCAGTCAGAGGCACCATTAGTGTCACTGACCTCCCACATCCTGCAAGCCTCACACTGAATCAGCTCACCCATCATATCTTCACCACGTCTCGTCCTCTCCAACTTTTGGCATAGTCTCCTCTCCTTAGCCTCCTCGTCGAAGACTCTTGAGGCAAAAACTCACACTTTTCTCATGAGGCACTTCCCTCACAATGCCTCTCCCGACTTTCCTTGCCTCACCATTGTCTAAGTCACCCTGACACCTCTCTACATCCTTCTCACTTCCACAGGGTGGTGAAAACTTTTGTCTTGAAGACAAAGGAGCCCAAGAATTCCATTGTCCACAGAGTTGCATCTGAAAAAAGAGTACAGATAAGATGATAGAGGAGTTGGAGGATGAGTGAAGTGTCTGAACAGGAAGCTTTAAATCCCTGGTTTGGATTTTCCAAATTGAGCTTCCATTTATTCATTATCTGCACATTAAACAGTAGTGGAGAACTAAAGGATAATGCAGGTTGGATAATGCAGTGTAATCATGTTTAGTTTTACAAAGGAAGGATGTTTTGTTCTGTACAATACAAAATCCTCCCAAATACACAGATAAGTTAACCAAAACGAGTATGTTGGCCCTGATTACACTCATTTTGCCCAGATGACCAGGATATGTAACATATTAATAATACTAACCTCCTGAAAAGTAATTATGTTCATCTTTTGTCATTGCAAGAGATTAACAGGTAGGCAGAGAACAAGATTCAATGATGTATTCTAAGCCATCTTGAAGTACAGTATTTCTACTCATTCATGGAAATCACTGGTCCGTGACTGCAAAATGGACGTATGCAAGAAGGCATTGAGAACCTTGCACCACATCAGCAGCAGAGGTTTGCCCTGGGTAAATGATATAAGGAACTGACTAATTCCCAAACTACCATACTGCCTGCCTCATCAAGCATTTCATTCCCCACCCATAGCAGACTACAGATTCCTCATTGTCCTTGCCAATCATCTTAAAACTTACTAATTCAGAATGGGAGCAAGTCATCTTGCATTCTAAGGGGCTCCCTTAACAAACTTTTAACAATTAACATAGTGAGCAGCGCATGGAGTAGACGTGCTTCCAGAGGCTCCTCCGTGTCAGTCTTTGTATTTGGTATTTTTATAGTCTCACATTTTTTTTCACCTGCCTCGGGAACTTTCCTGACACAGTAGGGGTCCGGCTAACTGATTTTTCGGGACGTCATGCCTCACAAGAAATCTAAAGACACTGAGTCGCTCCGACTTGCTTCAGCTAATGTTAATGCTAGCAATGCTAGCGGCAGCCCCCCCAGTCGAGCTCCGGGTCAAGTTACATGTGGTGACGACGTCGATGATCTGCCGCTGATCTGGGAGAAGGTCTCCGACAAGATACTCAAACACATTAATGACAGGTTTGATAAGTTGGAGCAGACTCTTCAGGCAGTACAAAGCTCCCAAAAGGAACTGTTGGAGAAGGTAGAGTCTATCGAGGAGCAGGTGCAGGAGCAGGAAAGCTGTATTAGCTCCCTGGAAAAGTCATTCTCCGGCCTGAAGGATGAGAACAGCGTACACTCAAGCTCAAGGTGAAGGACCTCGAGGGTCGGTCACGCCGCAATAATATTAAAATTATCGGCATACCTGAGCTAGAGGAAGGGGGTAAACCGACGGAATTCATCGAGGCTCTGATACCGAAACTTCTTGGAGATGACAACTTCCAGTCCAAGGTGATTATCGACCGGGCACACCGGACCCTGCGACCGCCACCCCCGGAGGGAGCCAGGCCCCGCGCCATTATCGCACGGGTCCATTTCTATCGGGAGAAGGAGGGCGCGAGAGCTGGTGCATAAAGGCAATAAGGTGCTTATCTTCCCGGACTACACACCAGATGTGATGCGGCAATGACGGAAATCCAGCGATGTGTTGGGCGAGCTGCGGGAGCTCAAGGTGGAACATAGTCTCCTCTTTCCAGCAAAGCTCCGCATCAAACACGAGGGCCACGTCAAGGTTTTCATTACACTGGGTGAGGCAACGTCATTTCTGAACACGGAGTTAAAAGACATATCTTAAAAACTTTGATGCCACTCTGAGTGTTCAGAGAGTTGATTATGTTTCAACGTGACTCTTTGTAGTTCAGAGAATTCAATTGGTCTGTATGAGTGTCAATTTATGTTATTTTATTTAATTCAGCCGTGGCTGGCGGTGGAGCTTCTTGTAGCTTTATTCAGCTAGCTACTTTTTTTTTGTTTTTGGAGGTAGTCACCTTGCGTGCGTTTAGCGGTCCCAGGCTTAGAGGGACACCCGTGCTTCGGTTGGGGAGGCACTTTGTGGGTGGGTAGGGAATATGTTAAGGAGGTTGTTTGAGTGTGGTGTTTTGCACCGCAATGTGTGGTGTTTATGTGTTTTTTACTGTCTTTTGTGTTTTTTTGGAGGAATGCCAGATCGTCTTCGTCTCAGGGATAATGTCAGTACTTGACAGTACTGCACATAGCAGCATTAATAACAACTTAACTTTAGTCTCATGGAATGTGAAGGGTCTTGGTCATGTAATTAAAAGGGGTCGCGTTTTCTCACATCTCAAATCATTGAAGTCAGACATAATTTTTCTTCAAGAAACGCACATTGGTGTAAACGAACAGGGTAGACTGAAAGCAAACTGGATTTCTCAGGTTTTCCAAGCGCCTTTTACTCGTAAGGCCAGAGGGGTTGCTATTCTTTTTCGTAAAAGTATTACATTTCGCCTTGACTCTATGAAAGCAGACCCTTATGGCAGATACTTCATGATTTCAGGTCACATAAATTCACTTCCAATAACTATGCTTAATATCTATGCCCCAAATGTAGATAATCCTGATTTTCTTCGTAACATTTTTGATATGATACCAGCCTCTAGCCCTAATGTCATTATTGGAGGTGACTTCAATTGTTATTTAGACCCAATCCTGGACAGACTCTCAAGAAAACCGGCTCCTACCATAGCCTCAGTGCAAACTTTAAATGGTTTAACTAAGACTAGGAATATGGTTGACATTTGGTGATTGCAGCATCCTACTAACAGAGATTTATTTTTCTATTCTCATGTCCACAAATCCTACACCAGGATTGACTATTTTTTTGATTTCGTCTGAATTACTGTCCAGTATAACAAATTCCACCTATCATAATATTTTGATTTCTGACCATAGTCCGGTGTCACTTCAATTTAAAGATATTCTGTCCAAACAAAAGTACAGCTGGCGCTTCAACCCTCTTCTTCTTAATGATCACTCTTTTATTGACCAAATGACTGCATGTATAGATGAGTTTCTTACCACAAATGATAATGGGGAAGTCTCTGATTCCACTTTATGGGAGGCCTTTAAGGTTGTGATGAGAGGCCATATTATTTCATTTGAATCATATACAAAAAGAGAACTTAATCGTCGCCTTAGGGATATTGATAAGATGCTTCCAGTGCTTGAAGAGATGTATAGATCCTCTCTCTTACAGTCTGACTACAATAAGATCTTAAAACTAAAATATGAATATAATACTATCCTCAATAAACGTGTTAGCAGCCAATTACTAAAGCTCACACAGAAATACTTTGAACTCGGTGATAAACCAGAGAAATTATTAGCAAGTCAACTTAGAGGTGAGCAAGCTAATCGTGCTATTCATAGGATTAAATTAAAATCAGGAATACTGGTTACTGATCCTTGCTTCAGGGACTTTTATAAAAAAACTTTACTCCAGTAAAGTAAAGCCCACTGAAACAGATTTTTGTAATTTTTTCACTAACCTAAATATTCCACAACTTGATGGAGCATCTAGAGATGACATTGACACTCAGATTTCTGTAGATGACCTTCTGGAAGCTATCCGAGCATTTCCCTCTGGAAAAGCAACAGGCCCAGATGGCTTCAGCAGCGTATTCTATAAGGCGTTTCATGGATAAATAGTTCCTCTCATGTTAAGAATGGTGAATGATTCAGTGAAAAACAAGAGGCTCCCCAGCTCACTCTATGAAGCTAATGTTTGCTTGCTCCTAAAAAAGGGAAAAGCAGAGACTGACCCTGCAAGTTACAGACCAATCGCTCTTCTAAACTGTGACCAGAAGATGATAACTAAAGTCCTGGCCACAAAATTGGGTAAGCATATCTCAAAAATTGTACATCCTGATCAGACTGGATTTATACCGGGTAGATTCTCATTTAGTAATGCTCGTCTGCTGTTAAATACATTATATTCGGTTCATGACAAGGATACGCAAGCTGCCATCCTATCTCTCGATGCTCAGAAGGCTTTCGATCAGATCGAATGGCCCTATATGCTAGAGACGTTAAACAGTTTGGGTGCGGCATGAACTTTATAGAGTGGATTAAAATAATTTATTCAAATCCAGTATCTTCTATTCTGACCAACACAGAAAAATCCCAACCTTTTGACCTGCAGCGCGGTGTGAGACAGGGTGATCCCATTTCTCCCCTGCTGTTTGATATCGCTTTAGAACCTCTTGCAATAGGAATCAGGGGTCACCCGGGTATCCATGGTGTAAAATTTGGTAATGTTGAAAGTCTAGTGAATTTATATGCGGATGATGTATTAATTTATTTTCCTGATCCGGTAGTGTCAGTTCCCAACCTTCTGAACTACATTAAGTCATTTAGTAAACTGTCAGGATATACAATTAACTGGGATAAAAGTGAATTCATGCCCTTGACGAATAATTTGAGCCCTGCTTTCTTGAAATCTTTGCCATTTAAATTAGTTACCACCCACTTTACCTATCTTGGACTGAAGATTTCCAGAAACCCCAAACTCCTACCTAAATTGATTTTTTTGGACATGGTAGACAAATTAAAAGCTAGCATTAGGTGCTGGAAGCTGCTTCCCCTCTCAATGATTGGCCGCATCAATGCTATCAAAATGGTTTCACTTCCAAGATTTTTGTATCTTTTTCAAAACCTTTCTGTCTACTTACCTTTATCTTTTTTCAAACAACTGGATTCGGTTATACTCTCATTTGTCTGGGCAGACAAACCCCCTCGCATTGCTAAAGCCCACCTACAGAAAAATGTGGACAGAGGTGGCCTCGGCCTTCCGGTACTGAAGCATTACTACTGGGCTGCAAATGCGAGGGCTCTCACTTTCTGGCTGTGGGGCTTTCCTGATGATGACCGGTCTGATGTTTCCCCACTCTGGCTAGAAATTGAATCCATGTTTGTTTCAGAGACCTCTCTCCCAGTGTTGCTCTTTTACGGAGCACAGTTTCCCTACAAATTTGTTGGTCATAACTTCATTCTCAGAAACTCCGTAAGGATTCTGAATCAAATAAAAAAATTATTTGGATTGGTAAATAGCTCAGTGTATACCCCTATAGTACACAATCACTTGTTCAAACCGGCACTGATGGATAGTGTTTCTGGACTGGAGGGGGAAGGGGCTGTGTTGTATTGATGATCTCTACATAGATAATAAATTTGCCTCATTTTTTCAGCTCCAAACTAAATATCGCCTTCCTCAACAACACTTCTATCGCTACCTTCAAGTCAGGCATTTTGTACGGGAGCGTATCCCAGAATTCATAGTCAAACCAAAAAGTCACATTCTTTACAATCTACTTCTCTCACAGCCTGACTCTAAACACTTGATCTCCCGCATTGTCACTGCCTTTACGACACCAGTTTGAAGCCCGTCATCTCAGGGAGGCCTGGGCTGCAGAATTGGGCACACCTGTGTCAAATGAACTGTGGGAGGAAGGTTTGTCCGGTATACAGAGTTGCTCTATTAGTTCTAGATACAGATTAATTCAATTTAAAGTCTTGCATAGACTACATTATTCTAAAACCAAACTTAACATGATTTTTGAATCGGTTTCCTCCATGTGTGACAGATGTGGTACTGCAGAAGGATCACTATCACATTTATTCTGGCATTGTCCAGTATGAAGTAATTTCTGGAGTGACATATTTAACTGTCTTTCCAAACAATGTCGAATAAATATTCCGCCTGATTGTAATCTGGCTATTTTTGGTTGCTCTGACAATACAAGGGCCCTTCCTTCCCACCAGAAGCAGATTCTTAGAGCAGGTATGGTTGCAGCTAAAAAAATAATATTACTGAATTGGAAGTCTCCACTCTCCCCATGTTTCAAGAGGTGGCTCAATGAAATGCTTTCTATTGCTAAGATGGAACAGATTCGTTTTAACAAAGGGAATTCACAAAATTATTTTTTGAAGGTGTGGAAACCATTTTTGATATTGCTTGATGAGGCATAACTGTCTGATTTGTTTATTTTGCTGCTGTGCTATGTCTTTAATCTGAGCGAACTTTGATCTTGCACTCTGACTGATATTCTGGCTGCCCTCCACTCGTTTTATTTTATTTTTATTTATTTCATTTTATTTATTTATTTATTTATTTTTTGTTTGTTTGTTTGTTTTTATTGTTTGTTGATATGTTCTTGGGTTTATTTGTTTGTTTTTGTTTTTATTTGTTTTTTTTTTTGTTTCTTTAATTGTTGTTTTTTGTTCTCTGTCTACTGTGTGTTTGTTATGATAAAATTTGAAACAAATGAAGCTGTACAATAATTGTATAGTTGTAGATGCCGAGCGATTTATCCGTGTACAATTGCTTCTAATAAAAATAAATTAAAAAAAAAAAAAAGAAAAAAGAAAAAAAAGATCACGAATAAATTTAGAGAAATGATCGAATAACGTATTGGAATTATTCCTAATTTAGATGAAAGTATTCTGGGATATTCATTCTAAGTACTTCTATTGTGCTCATAATTAGTATTTTTTGAGAAAAGTATTCCTTTCTGCTGTAAGGACTTCTGAATTGATCCTTACTCCTTATCAAGATTCTCAAACAATTAGGTGCTGATTGAAATGGCTTCATAACAAATACTAGGAACAGAAGGAAAGGAGGAGACAAAAAAATGAACTTGAAGCCAAAATGTACTCATCTAAATCTAGGAAGTCAAAGGTAGACACAAAATGCTGGAGTAACTCAGCGGGACAGGCAGCATCTCTGGAGAGAAGGAATGGGTGACGTTTCAGGTCGAGACCTTCAGACTGATGTCAGTGGAGTCGGTGGGGACAGAGAGAGAGAGAAGTAGTCGGAGACAGTAAGAGTCAAGGAGGTTGGGGCTATAAAATCAGGGAAGTTGGAGAGGGGATGTTCAAGAGAGAGAGGGAACAGCAGGCAGGGCTATTTGAAGTGATAAATGTGTGTTAGGTTAGGAAGTCAAGGCAGGTTGACGAGAACATGTCTATAATGTGAATCAAGTAGTTTATTGAGTTGCCATGTGAAAAGCTTTTAGTTTGTTCCCAAACAGTTATATTGATTTGAGTGGATTATTGGACACTCAAGGAAGATGGGCTGGGAAGTTTTGAACAAAATGGGACTAGTGTAGCTGGGACGTGAAGATAGCATGTGTGTGCAGGTTGGGACGAAGGCCACAGCTGCTGGAGTCAGGCTTGTTTCCACACTGTATGACTATTGGAAAACGCTAGTGTTCTTTGGGTTAATGTGAAGTCGCCCTCCAATTGCTTTACTCCACCGGTTTAGTCGATTCACGTGTACCAAGGTACACCGTGAAAAGCGGTTTTTTGTTGTGTTCTACAACGGGCTGGGAAATTATATTGATTCCATTGAGTGTCGGAGATTCCACATTAGACAGCCGCCTCAAGCTGAAGATGGGCTATTGGAGGGGAAGTCTTTGAGAGCAGCAGCGCTCTCGGACAGACAGGACAGGCGCCCCCTCCATGGTGTCGAGCCCGGCACCTCCCTTTGCGACCTCGGACCAGGAATTTGAGGTTAGCATTGGTGACCAATGATGACTTAACTGATTGACAATAAATGAAATCTTAAAATAAAACTGCTTGCTGGGGTTTCCTGGGGCAGAGTAAACCTGTCAAGGAAAGTAGTGAATACGTGTATCTACAGCACATGTCGGGATGAGAGGAAAGAATAATCCTCTCAGTATCCAAGTTTACTTCCTTAAATAGTGCATTCTGTTGCACTGCACAGAATGCTCTTCCCTAAAGCATCAACTCATAGAAACATCGAAACATAGAAGTTAGGTGCAGGAGTAGGCCATTCGGCCCTTCGAGCCTGCACCGCCATTCAATATGATCATGGCTGCCGTATTCCGTACCTCCGAAGAATTCTGAAGATTTGATGGTCAGCAAGACTATTCAGTGTGAGACATGTATGCTACAGTACGTTGTGAAATACATTGTGAAATACTATTAATTTAAATTGTCAAAATATTTTAACAATTGTGCGTATTAAACTAAAGAACACCATCATAGATTGAAGAATATTTTTGCAGATTAAATTTAAGTGCTTTTAGGAATTTATATTCTCAAATTTGTTTTTTGAAGGGAGCGAGAGACATAAACAATACATCAGAAAGCGTATGCCAGCTATCCGTTCAAAAGGCTGCACACTTCAACTTTGTGCATCAATTAGAGACTGTCTGATTGCTTCCAGTGCTTTAAAATCCTTAGAGCTACAAGGATTACCTTTGAGGCATGGCGATCTCACAACATTAACAAAGGTGAGAAATGTGTACCATAGGTAACATGAATATGTGCCAAAAAATATGTTTTGCTAGTGAGTTTGTTTATGTATACAATTTTAAATTGCATTTCTTTGCCGATGATGTCCATTTCTTATAGGGCTTATCCAGGACAAAGTCTCTGCAGAACATTTCATTGGCTTATTGCCCGATAGGCGATGAAGGGCTGGAAAGTAAGTATTCTGGAACGATGCATTTGTCCAACATTAGATTTTTTGCATTAGTTTGCATTGAAGAATTTATATTTTGCAAAACTGTCTTTCAGTAATTTGTAAGAGCTTGAAGAATTCTGCAACGATTAAGACGATTAACTTCACAGGCTGCAATCTTACATGGTGTGGTGCAGAACACATTACCAAAGTTATTAAGGCAGGTTTTATCTCTTTCTTATGCAATGCCTGTTTTATTTCAGTATAATATCCACTAGACCAAGTGCGGACCCATTGGGTCCTGTTCCCCCAAGGCAATATTCCACCAAACTGCGCATGCGCAGCTGACGGACCCGCACTGAGCAGGTGCGACTGCTGCGTTCAAAGTTGTGCCGTTGATGCAGAAATTATATTAAAGTTAATAAAGTGAATAGTGGGCCTGTGGAGGCGTTTGTAAAATAGAACGAAACGTACCCGTTTGGGTCCCCGTTGTGAGGCCAGGCAAGTACATGCGAAAAAAAAGGCGATCTGAAAATCGGCAAAGGCCCCAACTGTGCAGGCGCGGATACTGGGCCCCACTGTGCACATGTGGGGAGATGGCGTCATTTTGCGTCACTGTCGGGCCTCCCCCAACTGCGCAAGCACAGCTGACGGGTCCCCATTGTGACGCCAGAGATCGCCGTTGTGACGCCAGTCAAACCCCCAAATGCGCATGTGCAGATAGCGGGCCCAGCAACCCTCCCCCAACTGCGCGGGCGTGGATCCCCGTCCCAACGCAAGTGGGAGTGCGAGTGCGACGTTTTTAACGTTTAAAATGGCAATAGCATAAAATATAAGATCAATGTGCAAGCATCTCACTCTCCCTCTTCAGTCCCCTATTCCCCTCCTCCATTAACCTCCCTCTTCCCATCTTCCACCAACCCTCCTGCTTACTCCCCTCACTCCCTCCCCCTTCCTCTCTCTTCCCCCTCTGCTCCTCCATTACCTCACCGTCCCTCTTCCTACCCCTATCCTCCTCCAGTCCCCTCATCCCCCAGCACTCCCTCCCCCACCTCTTCACCCTCCCTCTTTGGGACTGAGGCTACTGCACATCCCAGTGGTGAGTAAGGTGGGCCTAAAATTGTAGCGCTATCGTGTACCGTTTTTGCAGTTTCTGGAACAAATATATGTACAAACAAACAAGATGAGAGTTTTAGTCTCTATATACTAGACTGTGTGCAGACTCATTGGGTCTGCTCCCCAACGCAATATTCCACCATTCACCCGTTCCCCCAAAGCAATATTCCACCACTCACGCATAGCCCCCAACTGCGCAGGCACAGTTCATTTCCCCTCATCCCCAGCAGTCCCTCCCCCTCCTCTTCTTTCTCCTCTCCTCCTCCCCTCCTGAATCCCTCCCTCATCTCCCCCTTTGCTTTCCCCTACCCTCAGTCACTCCCTCCCTCAATAACTCCTCTCCCTACTCCCCTCCTATCCCTCTATCCCCCACCTCTCCCACTCCTCCCCTTTGCCCCCACTATCCATCCTCACCTCCCCCACTCCACCTCCTCTCCCTCTATTCCCCCCTCCTCCCCCACTGTCCCTCCTTACCTCCCCCCACATTCCCCCCTCTCTCTCCCTACCCCTTCCTCTCCCGCAATCCATCCACGCTCCCTCCTCACCTACCGAAGATCTTTCCCCTCTCCTCCTCCCCTCACCCAATCCATCTCACACCTCTCCCTCCCTCTCCTTTCCCCTACCCTCAGTCACTCCTTCCCTACCTCCATAACTCCTCTCCCCTCCTTACCCCCCTCCTATGCCCCTCTCCCCCACTCTTCCCTTCCCCCTATCCCCCCACTATCCCTGCTCACCTCCCCCACTGCCCTCCTCTCCCTCTATTCCCCATTCCCTACCTCCCCCACTCCCACCCCTCCCCCTCTCCCCCTATTCCCCCTCCTGCCCCACCAGACACGAGGCAGGTAAAAACAAAAATGAGAGATATATTTCTCCGCGAATTTTGAAATTCGCGAGGCTCCAATGCCGAAGCGAGGCCCCACCGCGGCCGCGAGGACCCACCACTGCCGCGGTCCATCGCCGCCAGGCCCCATCGTTGCGAGGCTTCACCACCGCGGTCTCGATGCCTCCTGGATCGCCACGTTGAACCCCAGCCAGGGCCTCGCGGGTAGAAGCCTGGGTCGGGCAAAATGGCTGACGGCGCCCGCGGCTGGGCAACACGAAGGCCGTGAAGTGGGCTTTTGTTAAGTTAAAAATGTGAATAACCTGTAAACTATAACATCAATCTGAACGAAACTTGATAAAAAATACACCACAAGACAATTGTGAGTAAGGTGGTGCAAAAATTGTAGCGGTGTCGTATACCATTTTGCCGTAGTTCAGGGCATCCCTGAATCACAGACAGGCAAACAGGTAGACTCACAAACAAACAAGATGAGAGTTTTAGTCATATACTAGACCAAGTAGGGGGGTGGGGGGTGTGTGGCCTGCGGCATCACACACACTAGCCACCCCCCACACACACGCACTGATACTATATTAATATTCATTCGCTCCATTTACCCCATCCCCCGCCCTATCCACTCACGCATCGCCCCCAACTGCGCAGGCTCGGCAAGAGAGGGAGGGAGTGGGGTAGAGAGGGAGGATGGTGAGGGGTAGAGAGGGAGGGGAGTAGAGATTGAGGGGGTGAGGGGGGGGGCGCACGGCATCATAGGGGTGGGATGATTCCCGAACGCAATACTCCACCACTCACCCATAGGTCCGAATACTCACCACTCCCAGAGAGGGAGGTGGGCAGAGATGGAGGGGGGGGGGAGGCAGAGAGGTGGGGGGGGAGCAGAGGGAGGGCGGGGAGAGAGGGAGGGGGGGACAGAGAGGGAGGAAAAGAGAGGGAGGGGGAGGTGAGGGATGGGGGGCAGAGAGGGAGGAGGGGCATAGAGGGAGAGGGCAGAGAGGGAGGGGGCAGAGAGGGAGGGGGAAGAGAGGGAGGGGGGCCAGAGAGGGAGATGGCAGAGAGGGATGGGGCAAAGAGGGAGGGGGGCAGATGGTAGGGGTCAGAGAGGGAGGGGGGGCAGAGAGGGAGGGGGAGGCGGTAGAGGCAACACCTCCCCGCCAGGCGCCGCGCGGCGGACCCGAGCGAGGCCGAGGGTAGACGTAGACTCGAGGGAGGCCGCGGGCGGGTGTCGACCCGAGGACACCGAGCGAGGTGGCCGCCGCAGTTTCCAGTCCAGGGCCCGACTTCATCTCCGGGCAAGTCCTTTATTCCACCGGCGACGTCTTTTGAATATCGGGAGGGGGGGAGAGGTCGGGGGGGTTGACGTCACTCGATGCGCATGGGAGATTCTGTGTGTCAGACGGTGCTGAACAGACCCATTGTGACGTCATCAGCAAAAGCTCGTCATTTAAATATTTTGAGTAATAAGTCGAGAAATAAAGCATGAAATGTTCAGATAAGATGATCCCGGCCTCGACGGGAAAAATGTCAACTGGAATATGTAAACATTTTATCGTTATCGCATAGTTTTTTCGTGAAGTTGTAAAAACACACACATCTACACATGTACAAGATCAGGGTTTTAATAAGTACTAGACCAAGTGGGACCCGTTGGGTTCCGTCCCCGCAACGCGTAGTTGCGGGGAGAGGGGTCGGCCTGCGGCGTCACACACATACCACCCCTCACACACACTAACCAACCCCCCCCCCCCGACACACATTAACCATCCCCCTTGATATTATATTAATATTATTAATTCGCTCCTTTTACCTCATCCCCGCCCTATCCACTCATGCATAGCCCCCAACGCACAGGCACGTTTAGAGAGGGAGAGGGAGGGGTGGTAGAGAGGTGGCAGAGACACAAAGAGATGGGCAGAGACACAGAGGGGCAGAGCAGAGAGAGAGTGAAGGGGGCAGAGAGAGGGCGAGGGGCAGAGAGAGAGAAAGGAGCAGAGAGAGAGAGAGAGGAAAAGAGAGAGAGAGGGGAAAAGAGAGAGAGAGGCAGAGGAGAGGGGCAGAGAGAGAGGGGGCAGAGAAAGAGAGAGGAGGGGCAGAGAGAGACAGAGAGAGGGGGGGCAGGGAGAGGGAGGTGGTTTGTGGGGAGGAGTGGCGAGGGAGGGTGCTGGGGGGAGAGAACTGAGAAAAGACGGGGGAAGAGCCATGGGGGAGAAGGGGGTATCATGGGGGAGAGAGGCAGGAGTCAGTGAGGGGGACGAGAGGGGAAGGGGCTGGAACTGGGGGGCGGTGCGTCCAGCCCCAACAGCGCCCGGCTCCGGCCTCACCAGTGCTCGGCCCCACCAGTGCCCGACCCTAGCCTCACCAGCACCCGGCCCTAGCCTCACCAGCGCCCCGGCCCGTCCCCACCAGCGCCCGATCTCACCAATGCCTGGTCCTGGCCCCACCAGCGCAAGGCTCCCTCAATCCCTCCACTCTCCCATCTCACTTCCCAGGATCTCGAGGTTGCAGCATTGGGCCTCGCAGTCGGCCAGGCTCTGGCCGCTCCACACTCTGCTCGCTCCGCTCCTTCTGCTTTATTGTGACAGATGAGCCGCCCAATCGGTGCGGCGATGGTGCGCTGGAAGGGGCGTCGCTGTCCTGTCCTGGTCGTCACGTCCTGCGTGACTGTCAGGAGAGGAGACCAATCTGCGCCAGCGCGGTTTTTAAGGTTTTTAAACCTCACTAACTTTTTCATAATGCCACCGATTGGAAGGGAAACTGTTGCACTTGCAGCACAGGAAAACAGTGAGTGAGCTGGCAAAAAATCGTTGCGCTATCGTGTACTGTTTTTGCGCAAATAGAAAAACTGCGCAAACTGAAGGACCACAAGATCAGATGGGTCCCAGCGTCACACGGGAGGGCTGGTCCCCCAGCACAATATTGCACCTCTCCACCAATTCCAAGGGACTGGTTTCCAGAGGGCTAGTATGGACATTGTGGGCCGAATGGATTCTTGGGCTAGCGGATCAGTCACTCAAGCCTGTTGTGCTGGCAGCTCACTCACTCATGGCTGGTGGGCTGGCAGTTGACTCACGACTATTCCTTGAAATTCCATTTCAAGCAGGGTACAAGGCCACCAAATTCAAGTGAAGTTTCTTACCACTTCAAGCAGGGCGCAAAGCCACCAAATTCAAGTGCAGTTTCATACCATTTCTAGCCGGGTGCAAGGCTACTAAAGACAGCGAGTCGTGACCTCTCCCTCAATCTTGCAGAGGCTGAGCCACGGCCACACTTCTGGATTTTATAGTCCTTTCCCCCCTCCCACCAGAAGGGGCGTGGCCTTCATGGCGTGATTGACGAGCGAGAATCTCAACATTTTTTAAACGCTAATAACTTTTATGTTTCATTAATGGGAAAAATCCTCGGCACCTGATGAGTGGAGGGGGACTGATTAAGATGGCCAAAAATCACAGCCATACGTGGTAGCGTTTTTTCCTAAAATCTATATAAAGCGCAAACAGGAGGTGGTCAAGATGAGACTTAATTATATAGAAAGCAAGGCAACTTTAATTAGGCAAGGCAACTTTAATTAGGCAAGGCAACTTTAATTAGGCAACACAGCTTTAGCATTTCCAAACCAAAGGCAACACAGCTTTAGCATTTCCAAACTATATTTTCAAACCACATTAAGGGCACTGACAGGTCAGTAAAACCACTCACAATTTAGTAGACATGTGTTCAGTGTTATTCACAGCTCAGACTGAGAGACGTGACCCTCTCGCTCCCCCATCTTGCAGAGACTGACTGAGGCACTCAACACTTCCGGGTTTTATAGTACCTCCGGAAAGGGTGTGGCCTTCAGGAGAGAGAATCTCAACCTTTTTTATAGATGGATAGATAGCCTTTTAAACACTAATAACTCTTTTATTTTTCAACGATGGGATAAATCCTCTTGTCTTGCACAGCGGAGGGGGGCTGAGTAAGATGGCCAAAAATCACAGCTGTAAATGGCAGTGTTTTTTCTAAAATCAATATTCAGAACAACGGGAATTGGTCAAGATCAGACTTTTAGTAGTATAGACTAGACCAAGTGGTCTTTGTATATATACATGCGCTGTTGCGGGGTGGGTGGGGGGCGACCTGCGGCGTCACACACGCACACCAACCACTCACCCCCACCCCCCCCACACACACACACACACACACACACACACACACACCTGGGGAAGGGGGGAGGGGGTAGAGGAGAGGGGGGGAGATTATAGGGGTAGAGGGGAGAGCTCGAGAGGAGAGGGCGAGGCAGAGGGGGAGAGAGGGGGCTTGGGAGCGATGGGGGAGAGAAGATGGGGTTAAAGGAGGAGGGGGACAGGAGGAGATAAGTGGGGAGCGTCGGGCAGCAGGGAGAGCGGCGGGGGGCAGTGGCCAGCAGCGGGGGAGCGGGCATCAACCAAAGGACTGGGAGTTCGGCGGAGGGGGGTGACATCACCCGCAGCGCGTGGAACGCAGCACACCCATTGTGACATCATCAGCGAGACCATCTCGTTTATTTTCAACGTTTTTTCGGATTTGTGAATATTTTCATAAATAACACGAGAAATAAAGCGTGAATTTTTCAGATAAGGCGATTTTGGAGTCCAGGAGAAAAATCTCTACCGGAATATGTAGATTTTTTACCTTTAACGTGTCGTTTTTCCGTAAAGATGTAATTATACACAAACAAATAAATACACACACACACATCCAAGATCAGAGTTTTATAGTTATAAGGATATTAGACCAAGTGGGACCTGTTGGGTCCCATTCCCCCAACGCAACCCATTTCCACTACTCACCTGCTCCCCCGAAGTAACCAGTTCTCCCAACGCAATATTTCACCACTCACCCAGAGCCCCCAACTGCGCAGGCACTTCTAATTTCCCCTCATCGCCCAACGCTCCCTCTCCCTCCTCTTCACCCTCCCTCTTCTCTCCCGTCTCCTCCACTCCCTCCCTCACCTCTCCCTCCCTCTCCTTTTCTCTACTCTCGGTCACTCCCTCCCTCACCTCACCCATCGCACTCGCCCACTAAACACAATGTTTAAATAACATTTCTTCTCCTCACCTCCCCCACTTCCTCCCTCTGCACCAACAAATCTCTAATTGAACTGGGAGGAGAGAGAGAGAGAGAGAGATTGTTTCTTGACATTAATAAAAATCTTCCCTAATCTCATAAAAATTTGAATTTCAAACAACTTTTTTTCGCTGATGATGTGACAATGGATCTACCTGTCTGCCGTGCCGTCTGCTCGCGATGCGACTGAAGTCACCTTCCACCCCTCCGTCCTCCCCCCGTTGTTCAAAAGTCGCCTTGTCGACTGAACACTAAAGATCATCGCTGAAAACTGCGGCCCCCCTCTCTCTCCCCCCCCCCCTCCCCCCCCTCTCTCCCCCCTCTCTCCCTCCCCCCGCTCTCTCCTCCTCTCTCTCTCCCCCTCTCTCTCTCTCTCTCCCTCCCCCTCTCTCCCCCCTCTCTTCTCTCTCCCTCTCCTCCCCTCTCTCCCCTCTCTCCCCCCCTCTCTGCCCCTCTCCCTCTGTCTCTGCCCCTCTCCCTCTGTCTCTGCCCCCACTCTCTGTCCTGCTCCTCTCTCTGCCCCTCTCTCTCTGTCTCTGCCACTCCCTGTCTCTGCCCCTCCCTCTTGCTCTGCCCTCTCTACCCCCCTCCCTCTCCCTCTCTAGACCCGCATGCGAGTTGGGGGCAATGCATGAGTGGATAGGGCGGGGATGGGGTAAAAGGAGCGAATGAATAATATTAATATAATACCAAGGGGGGTGGTTAGTGTGTGTGTGTTTGGGGAGTGGTTAGTGTGTGTGTGTGATCCCCCTCCTCCCCCCCTCCCCCCCGCAACCATGCGTTGAGTGGACGGGACCCAACGGGTCCCACTTGGTTTAGTATATATATATAGATATAAATAGATAAATTTAGTTATGTTTGTACCCTTCTGTTTTAAACAGTATCAAGCAACTAAAAGGCACAGTGAAGTTTGGGCAGAAAGTCTTCGTTACAGGCATCCTGATCTGGATTGCATGACTGGTTTGCGTCGTATTACCATGAATTGTAACTCACTAATTGGTGATACTGGAGCTGTTGCTTTTGCAGAAGCCCTCAAAGATGACTTATGGCTAAAAGGCAAGTTGAGTTTAAAGATATGGTAATAATATAAATATATGTTAAATGCTAAGCTATTTAGTTCTTACAGATTATAGGTTATTTTAATGCAGGATAAATGCTTAAAGATTCAGTACAGCTTCCTAGTAACAATTGTTTTGTTGGTTTAAGAATGGAATTAAGCTAAAGCGAAACAATAGGAAATTTCTCATTTGATCTCTTTATTCTAATTAATTTACTGACCTTAACTAGTTTGCAGTTGGTTGAAGTAATTGACATCCTGATTGTTGTTTTTCTAAACCTTTCCAGCGTGCACATCAGAAGTATGATTGCAAAACTCTCTACTTGTTTTGATGAATATAGCTCCTACAAGTTAAGAAGCTCAATACCATCCAAAAGCGTTGGTGCATGTGCTGTAATGAGCACCATCTGCAACGTTCACACAAGCATCTTGCCACGGCTTCTTTGACAGTATTATAAAAAGCTACAAAAATATAATTGCAGCAGTGGCATGGGAATAAGAATACATTTACATCTTCCTTCATGAGGTTCTGGACTCTCCCAACATCAGGAACATTTTTCCTGCCCCTAGCATGTCCAAACCCTAAATAATCTTATATGTTTCAATAAGAATCCCTCTCATCCTTCTAAATTCCAGAGTAATCGAGCCCAGCCGCTCCATTCTCTCAGCATATGACAGTCCCGCCACCTACGCTCCACTCCCTCAATAGCAAGAATGTCCTTCCTCAAATTAGGGGACCATAACTGCACACAATACTCCAGGTGTGGTCTCACTAGGGCCCTATACGACTGCAGAAGGACCAATTTGCTCCTATAGTCAACTCCTCTTGTTATGAAGGCCAACATGCCATTTGCTTTCTTCACTGCCTGCTGTACCTGCATGCTTACTTTAATTGACTGATGAACAAGAACCCCCAGATCCCGTTGTACTTCCCCTTTTCTCAACTTGACACCATTTAGTTAATAACCTGCCTTTCTGTTTTTGCTACCAAAGTGGATAACCTCACATTCAACCACATTAAACCTCATCTGCCCTCTGAAGGTCCAGGTACACTACCTTTACTGGCTCTCCCTTGTCCATTTTCCTAGTTACATCTTCAAAAAATTCCAGATGATTTCCCTTTCGTAAATCCTTGCTGACTCATAGAAACATAGAAACATAAAAATTAGGTGCAGGAGTAGGCCATTCGGTCCTTCGAGCCTGCACCACCATTCAATATGATCGTGGCTGATCATCCAACTCAGTATCCCGTACCTGCCTTCTCTCCATACTCTCTGATCTCCTTAGCCACAAGGGCTACATCTAACTCCCTCTTAAATATAGCCAATGAACTGGCCTCAACTACCCTCTGTGGAAGAGAGTTCCAGAGATTCACCACTCTCTGTGTGAAAAATGTTTTTCTCATCTCGGTTTTAAAGGATTTCCCCCTTATCCTTAAGCTGTGACCCCTTGTCCTGGACTTCCCCAACATCAGGAACAATCTTCCTGCATCTAGCCTGTCCAACCCCTTAAGAATTTTGTAAGTTTCTATAAGATCCCCTCTCAATCTCCTAAATTCTAGAGAGCATAAACCAAGTCTATCCAGTCTTTCTTCATAAGACAGTCCTGACATCCCAGGAATCAGTCTGGTGAACCTTCTCTGCACTCCCTCTATGGCAATAATGCCCTTCCTCAGATTTGGAGACCAAAACTGTACGCAATACTCCAGGTGTGGTCTCACCAAGACCCTGTACAACTACAGTAGAACCTCCCTGCTCCTATACTCAAATACTTTTGCTATGAAAGCTAACATACCATTCGCTGAAAGCTAATTCGGACCGATCCTGTTACTGCTATCCAAATGCGCCGCTATTTCATCTTTTATAATTGACTCCAGCATCTTCCCCACCACCGATGTCAGGTTAACTGGTCTATAATTCCCTGTTTTCTCTCCCGCATTTTTTATAAAATGGGATAACATTAGCTAACCTCCAATCCACAAGAACTGATCCTGAATCTATAGAAAATTGGAAAATGAACACCAATGCGTCCACGATTTCTAGAGCCACTTCCTTAAGTACCCTGTGATGCAGACCATCGGGCCCTGGGGATTTATCAGCCTTCAGTCACATCAGTCTACCCAACACCATTTCCTGCCTAATGTGGATTTCCCTCAGTTCCACCGCTACCCCAGATAATCTGGCCACTACTATATCAGGATAATTATTTGTGTCCTCCTTAGTGAAGATGAATCCAAAGTACCTGTTCAACTCATCTGCCATTTCCTTGTTCCCCATAATAAATTCACCTTTTTCAGTCTTCAAGGGTTCAACTTTGGTCTTAACAATTTTTTTTTTCTCTTCACATACCAAAAGAAGCTTTTACTATCCTCCATTATATTCTTGGCTAGCTTACCTTCGTACCTCATCTTTTCTGCCCGTATTGCCTTTTTAGCTATCTTCTGTTGCTCTTTAAACATTGCTTCCCGCTCAACTTTGCTATGTTGTACTTCTTCTCTTTTATTTTAATACTGTCCCTGACTTCCCTTGCCAGCCACGGTCGCCCTTTACTCCCCTTGGAATCTTTCTTCCTCTTTGGAATGAACTGATCTTGCACCTTCTGTATTATTCCCAGAAATACCTGCCATTGTTGTTCCACTGTCATCCCTACTAGTGTATCTTTCCAGTCAACTTTGGCCAGCTCCTTCCTCATGGCTCCATAGTCCCCTTTGATCAACTGTAACACTGACACCTCCGATTTACCCTTCTCCCTCTCAAATTGTAGATTAAAACTTATCATATTATGGCCACTACCTCCTAATGGCTCCTTTATCTAGAGTTCCCTTCTCAAATCCGGTTCATTACTCAACACAAAATCCAGAATTGCCTTCTCACTGGTAGGCTCCAGTACAAGCTGCTCTAAGAATCCATCAGGGAGGCACTCCGCAAACTCCCTTTCTTGGGGTCCAGTACCAACCTGATTTTCCCAGTCTACCTGCATGTTGAAATCTCCCATAACAACCGTAGCATTATCTTTACGACATGCCAATTTTAACTCTTGATTCAACTTGCACCCTATATCCAGGCTACTGTTTGGGGGCCTGTAGATAAGTCCCATTAAGGTATTTTTACCCTTACAATTCCTTAGTTCTATTCATACTGACTTCACATCTCCTGTTTCAATGTCACCCCTTGCAAGGGACTGAATTTCATTCCTCACCAACAGAGCTACTACCCCACCCCCTCTTTCCACCTGTCTGGCTTTTCGATAGGAGGTATACCCCTTGAATATTCAGTTCCCAGCCCTGGCCCTCTTGCAGCCATGTCTCTGTTATTCTCACAACATCATACTTGCCAATTTTTAACTGAGCCTCTTGCTCGTCCACTTTTTTCTTGTACTTCGCGCATTCATACTTTGACTTCGGTATTCACCTCCCCTCTCACACCGCTCATAATTGGCTCTGACCTTACTCTCTGATCCCTTCTTGAACTTTCTTTCCCATTAATTCGGGACCTTATACCATCTAGACTTAGACATGTGATGCTATTTCTTAATGGTCACTTACTCAAAATGTTGCTATTGCAAATTGTGTCCACTGTAGCAATTTATGGAATTCACAAACATAATTACAAAGGCTCTGATTAATAACAGACAAAAAAAAATAATTGGCCCACTGGTAATTTCCACAAAACAAAAGCAGTAACGTTTAATTAAGCCAGCTAAGATGGGACGATTTATGAGGAAGCTTGTAAAAGAGAATAGAAGAAAAGGGTTACACTTTATAAAATCGACTTCCCTTTATATTTATGTCAATAACATTTTTTTTTAAATTGTGGTCACTGTTATTATGTACTTTTAAGAGATTTGATCAAGCAATAAAACCAGCCTGGAAGCTTTGGGCTTATCTGCTTGGCTTTATTTTTGCTATATATATTTGACGGAAATTTTATCTTTGGTGGAAATAATGAACCTTTTACTAATGGCATAAAATTAATTTATGATGTGTTTTATTTTAATTACAGCGCTTGATTTGCAACAGTGTGGCATGTCTAATGAAGGAGCCAAAGCTTTGCTCAATAGCTTACAGTCTAGTACTACATTAATTGTTTTGGATGTACGAAAAAACCCATTAATCGGTGAGTTTAATATTAGAATTAGTTTGCTGATCTATTTTATGTTGAAAAACAAAGTGTAATGTAAATTTTCATGCACCTGAATTGCCTGCTGCAGTGAAATAGGCAGCATCAGTAAAATAAAATTATGCTGAATATTAAATCATTCAATGCTATTAGTTTTTGGTTAGTTTAGAGATACAGCGCCCATGGAGTCTGCGCCGACCAATGATCCCTGTACACTAGAGACAATTTACAATTTTTATCCAAAGCCAATTAACCTGCAAACGTGCGTCTTTGGATGGTGGAAGCAAAATGGAGCACCCGGAGAAAACCCATGTGGTCATGGGGAGAACGTACTAACTCTGTGCAGATACAGCACTCGTAATCAGGATCGAATCTGGGTCTTTGGCGCTGTAAGATAGCAACTCTACCTCTGTGCCACCATACCTCTGTCATCTTTGATGTTTGAAAGACATTTACACCGGTACATGGATGGGAAGGTTTTAAAGGGATTTGGGTGAAATGTGGGCAAATAGCTCAGATTGACATTTGGTCAACATGGATGAGTTGTGCTGCAGTGCCTATTTCCATGCTCTATAACTCTTTAGTTATTAGTTTATGCATAAATCAATAATTCTATTATTATTTATATTCATATGTGATAGAGCAGAATTAGGCCATTCGGCCCATCAAGTTTACCGCCATTCAATCATGGCTGATCTATCTTTCCCTCCTATCCCCATTCTCTTGCCTTCTCCCCAAACCCCTGACACCTCCTGACATTAATATTCTATTAATATTTTGATATTTTACAGAATTTGTAATTTTAATGTAGTCCACGATCTACAATGGTTTTTATTTGAAAGATCCCTCAAAAAAGAGCTTGTCATTTGGTAAATTTGCAGGTTTTCACTCAAACTGGCCACATTATGACTGTTTCCGCTGGTTAAATAACAAGAGGAAGAAGATTGAACTTTATTGCCTTCCATCACCGTGAGGAATGTGGAATCCAGTGATGGATGTTTATGTTGACTTTTATGTGGTTGTGTGTCTTGTTGCTTTTCACTTAGTATGGCTGTATAGTAACTCGAATTTCACTGTACCTAAATTGGTACATGTGACAATAAACTGACCTTGACCTTGAAACTTCTTTGAATCACAATTTCTGTAATTTTAAAAGCACAGTTCTACCATGCTCCAAATTGAGGTGCTAAATTAAGTTTGACGCAGAATTATGAAGTAGCAGATAAACAGGAACATGGGGATTATTTTATTTCCAAACATTACACTTTATTTGCAAAATTAAAATCCCCATGTGAAGATTCTTGAATCCAATATATATCTATTATTAACTGAAGAATGTAATATAGCCACAACACCGGAGTGTAAAGAAAAAAACCCCATTGCGCTGGTGTAACGCAGCAGCACGAGTTCTGTACTCTTATACTCCATGTGCCAACTTATGAAGGCAAGCATACCATATGCCTTCTTTACTACTATATCTACTTGTGTTGCCACTTTCAGGGAGTTACTTGGACCCCAAGATCTCTCTACGTTAATGCTTTTAAGGGTCATGCCATTAACTGTATACATTCCCCTTACATTCAACCTCCCAAAATGCAACATCTCCACCTACTTGGATTAAACCCCACCTGCCATTTCTCTGTCCACTTCTGTGACAGATCTATTTCATGTTGTAGGAACTTAGGTCAGTTGTGGGCGCTGCGAGTCGGCTCCCTCGACGGAGAGGTGACTTTTTGCATGTCACTTCTCCGCCTCCCCTCTCGCGGCCTATCAGCTTGGATTGGAGTGGCCTTTCCCGGAATTGGGCCCAGAGCTTCAGCAGCAGGCGCAGCGTGGACTTTTCCATCGCGGAGTGGGGGCGAACCCTTGCCGGGAGTCGCTAGAGAGGAGTGCTCCGATCGCTGGCCTGGTGACTTTAACATCATGGGGCTGTGGTCTGCGGAGCTTCTAGCCGCGGGCGTGGCGTGGACTTAGCATCTGGAGTCTGGGATCCCTTGCCGTGGATCGCCGGAGAAGAGCTCCGACCGCCGGCCTGTGGCCTATGGCATCCTGAAGCCGCGGTCTCCGGTCAGAAAGTGGCACTCTAAGCCGCGGAGTGTGTTCGACCGTCCCGACTTCGGAGTTTCAATCATCCCGATGAGAGGCCCTGTACATCCGGCCGTCTGTAGCGGCGACTACGGAGGGTTTACGGCCCTGACCACAAATGAACAAGGGCGAAGGACTGACTGAACTTTGTTGCCTTCCACCACAGTGAAGAATGCTGTGATGGATGTTTGTGTTGGATTTTATTAGGCAAGGCAAGGCAAGGCAAGTTTATTTGTATAGCACCTTTCAACAACAAGGTAATTCAAAGTGCTTTACATAAAACATTATAAGCATTGGAAAGAAACAAATATGAAATGACATTTAGATGTAAAACGATTATTAGATTATTCAGATAAAATAATTACAAAATTAAAAGCAATCAAATAAAATATTTGATTTGTGTGTTCTTTTTTTCAGCTGTATCGCTGCTGGCAAATTCAGTTCGTTGTACCTTGTTTGGTGCATGTGACGAATAAATTTGACTTTTTATATGTTGAAAATGTTCCTCACTATCCACAATTCCCCCAATTTTGCTATTGTTTGCAAGGTTACTAACAAACCCATCTACTTTTACATTTCCGTTGTTTTTATAAAATCTTAATTGTCTGGATTAACTACCATGAGAGACTTTCTCAAATGCTGTACTAAAATCTATGCAGACAACATCCACTGCCCTACTATCATTGATCACCTTCATCATCTTCATAAATCTCAGTCATGTTACTTAGACATGGCAAAGCAATGCGTGCTGTCCCTAATTAGCCAATTATTTTCCAAAAGTGAGTAAATCCTATCTTGAAGAATCCTTTCCAGAAGCTTCCCAACCACTGACTTGAGGATCTCTGTCTTCCTCCATTCTTAAACAAAGGAACAGCATTGGCTATTCTCCAGTTCTCCAGGTCTTTGCCTGTGGCTACAGAAGATACAAAGACCTTTATCAATGCCCTTGCAATCTTGGCTCTCTCAATAGAAACATAGAAAATAGGTGCAGGAGGAGGCAATATTTAGAAGGTTATTGGGATCCATTGGGATTATCCCGATAACCTGGGATAGATCCCACGAGGCCCTGATGAGTTATGATCTTAATACCCTTCAACAGCCCCACACCACCACCTCCCTGATTTGACTGTCCTGGTGTATCAATGTTCCCCACATTGTCCTCACTGCCCTCCATGTTCTTCTCCTTGGTAAATACAGCTGCAATGTACTTGTTTAGTACCTTACCTACATCCAAGCATAAATACCCTCTTATCATTGAACCTTTATCTTATTTACCCTAGTTACCCTCTTATTTTATTATACATATAAAAAGCAATGGAATTTTGTTTAATCCATCTCACAACAATGAATCAATGGCATTTCATTATTTATTTTGTCCCTTCCCATTACCTGCCTGAGTTCTTTCCTGCTCTCTTTATATTCCTTGAGGGCTCCGTCTAATTTCATCTAAAACTTACATATGTTTTCTTTTTTTGGGACCAAATTCACAATTTATGGTCATCCAAGGTTCCCTTACCTTCCCATCCTTACCCTTCCTCCTTACTGGAACATGCTGGTCCTGAACTCTGATCATCTGGCCTTTAAATAACTCATATTTGTCAGATGTGGACATACCCAATAACAACTACTCCAAATTTATTCTCCTTAGTTCCTGCTTAATAATGCTGTAATTTGCCTTACCCCATTTAAGTACCTTCTCCAAAGGTACAGACTTATCCTTATTCATAGCTATCTCAAAACTTATGGAATGTGATCACTGTTCCCAAAATGGTCTTCCACTGAAACGCCAGTCACCCAGCCAGGCTCGTTTCCCAAGACAAGTTCCAGTATGGTCCCTCCTCAAGTTGGACTATCTATATACTGTTTCAGGAAACGCTCTTGGACACATTTAACAAATTCTGCCCAGTCTAAGCCTTTTGCACTGAGTAAGCCCCTCTCAATATTGGGGAAGTTAAAATCACCCCCTACAACAACCCTTTGGTATCTCTCTGTAATCTGTCTATATAATCTGTTCCTCGAGGTCCAACTATTTTTTGGGAGGATTAGTGTATAATCCCATTAGTGTGTTTGCACCTTTGTTATTTTTGAGCTGTGCCCATATTGCCTGAGTGGATGAACTCTCCAGTATGCCTTCCCTGAGTGCCACCATGACATTCTCCCTGATTAGTAAAGCAACTCCTCCATCTCTTTTACCTCCCACTCTATCATTGTCTGAAACATCAAAACCATGGAACGTTCAGCTGCAACCAGGTCTCCGTAATGGACACAACATCATATTTCCAAGCACTGATCCAGGCTTGATTCTGAAGAAGGGTCTCGACCCAAATCGTCACCTTTTCCTTCGTTTCATAGATGCTGCCTCACCCGCTGAGTTTCTCCAGCATTTTTATCTACCTTCGATTTTTCCAGCATCTGCGGATCCTTCTTAATCAGGCTTGATTTCATGTGCTTTCTCCATGATACACCTTGCGTTTAAATACATTACTTCAGCCCATCAGTTTCACCATATTCCTTAACCCCTCCTTGGCTGTAATTCCTTTGAGATTTATTGGTCATAATCTTTACCTTCCCATCAGTACTTCGATTTGCTGACCTTCTGCTCTGGCTCTTTAGCCCCTGCCACTTTAACCTAACGAGTAGCATGTGAATGTTTCTGCAGGATCTTGGTTCTCCTCCAGTTCATGTACAACCTACACCTCCTTTACAGGTTATCTCTACATCTGAAGAGTTCCCAATAGTCTTACCCTGATTTAAAAAAACCCATCTCATGTACACTGCTACCCTACTTTGTCTCGTTTTTTAATGGATAGATGTCATGCTTTTTGTGATTTAGCCACAATTTCCAAATGAGGTAGCGATGGCCGATGTTGCCACTATAGAATTAAAGCCAGTTTTTACCCATAAACGTGTACAAATTAGGCACTTTTAAAATATGCAATTATGGTTAAATATTATTTCTAATCATTGTGGGAGATAATGATATTGAATTCTACATGTTTTAAGGAATCTAAGTCCTTAATTATTTCCATAACATACAATTAAAGATGTAAATTACTTTTAAAAGAAAGATTTCTAAAATGTATTATTTTGTGTTGAATATTAGGTAAAATTTGATTCTTAAAGTATTTACTTTGTAAATATTAACCTTCTCCAATTAGTTTTATGTTAATTTTTATGGGTACCAAAATTAAGATTTTTCATGTGAAAAGTGGTCCTACATTGCAATTCTTCTTCGGAGTTGAGATTGCAAGTGTTCAATAGTTTGGTTAATAGTTCTGCCAGGAATTAAAGGCTTATTCATTCCCACAATTAACTTACTAATTACCCCTTTTGGAATTGATGCACAATCAGAGCACTCATAATAACTGATCCTATTTCCGAACGGTTGCTGGGATTCTCAGTACACATCACCCAATTTGTAGGTTTGTATGTTTTCATTACAATTTGTATAGTGCAAGTGGTATTTCATGGCTGGTGGATGGGTAACAATCAATACCTCTAATCATTGTGTTTTTTTTTGTTTGGATCTATTTTTCATTTATGTTTTGAGTTTCTTTATTTCTCTGTTGAAAGTAAGCCGTGTGCTTCAAAATTAACGAATGGCTGCAGTGCCATCTGATGAGGAAATTAAGAACTTCATTGAAATTTCACGGGCTGTTTTACAGGCAGTTATAAATATGCCCACAGTCTCCTTGAATATTATCATTGTTGGTTTGGAAAGATTTATTAACAATTTACTGTACAAGTGCAATCAAGTTCAGGATTCCACCTATCTACAAAAATGTAGAAGAACAAAACTGATTGGCTCTACGTTCCTGGCACACTCTGCAGTTTAGACGAGAAGATTGAAATTGCAACAGTTCTACAGCAGTAACACAGGGAAATTTAAATTCACGTTGTATATTAATGATTTGGATGAGGGGGATTGAAAGCTTTGTGGCCAAGTTTGCGGATGATACGAAAATAGGTGGGGAGGCAGGTAGTGCAGAAAAAGCAGGGATTCTGCAGAAGGACTTGGACAGGTTCTGAGAGTGGGCAGAAAAGTGGCAGATGGAATATAGTGTAACAAAGTGTGGAGTCGCATTTTGGTTGTAGGAATAAAGGCATAGCCAATTTTCTAAATGGGAAGAGAATTCAGAATTTCACGAGGTGCTGGAATACGAAAACAGGGATGTAATGCTGATACTCTAAAAGGCTCTGGTCAATACGCAGTTGGAGTATTGTGAGCACTTTTGGGCACCATATCCAAGGAAGAATGTGCTGGCCCGAGAGAGGGTCCAGAGGAGGTTTACAAGAATGATCCCAGGAATGAGTGGGTTAACATATGACGAGGTTTGACGGCATTGGGCCTGTACTCGCTGGAGTTTTAATTACCTACAAACACCCCACTTTTTTAACCCCTCTCTTCCCTGACGCTATTGCCATTATTGTTGTAGCAATATTGTTCTGATTGTTACCAAGGAAAATAATTGATAGCTGTTCTTTGCTAAAAGCATTTGGCTACTGTACTTTAAATTTGCCTCTACTTTCCCTGTTTGACCTATCATTGGTGGAATTTGTGGGACGAGTGGCCACTTGACATATTGTGGCCATGCTAGTAATTTAATAAAGCTTTATAATTAGTCTAATATCCCATTTTCCCTCACAGCCAGAAAAGTATTTTTCTGATGTGTATTTATCCAGTTTTGTTTGGGAACTTACTGTTAATGCTGATTCAATTGCCCTTTTGGTCAGTGTATTTCAGATTTTAATAAACTTGCCAATATTTCTGGAACTAAAGAGTTTCTTCTTTGTTTAAAAATCCATAACTGAGCAATATTGTCAAATTTCCCTATCACTTTCAGTTTTCTTTATCGGGCAACTTTATTTGATCTAATTCCTTGACATAATTTAAGTATTTCCATGCCAATAAGTTTTAGTAAGTCTCTTGCAAACTCTTGTTCCTAAAACCAGAGCTGAAAATTGAACACGATGATTTTTTGGCATCTAAAAAATGTTTGATAAAGTGTATAATAATTTTACTTTTATCCTCTTACCTGTATTTATAAAGCAGAGGTCCATGTGTCTTGAACATATTTATTGATTTAACCTGTCATTTGTAAATATTTTCATGCATTGATGACCAAGTATCCTTGTTCCTTACAAAGTTAATTTATATTTAACATATAATCTGACATTATTCATACCAACATATATCACATCACATTTATTTGCGTTGTCATCTTGAGATGTATTTTACTAATCTATCATTATTCATTTGAAATCTGTTCCTGTTTTATTTGATCTTTACTATTTTTCTAGTTTTGTGTAACCTACATTAAAATTATGTCTCTGAGCCAATATTGAAATATCAGGTATTAGTCCTACCAACATACCAAAGGGGAATAGCACTGCATACTTCCTTCCTGGGATGTCATATGAGGAAAGATTGAAAAGACTAGGCTTGTATTCACTTGGTTTAGAAGGTTGAGGGGGGATCTTATAGAAACATATAAAATTATAAAAGGACTGGACAAGCTAGATGCAGGAAAAATGCTCCCAATGTTGGGCGAGTCCAGAACCAGGGGCCACAGTCTTAGAATAAAAGGGAGGTCATTTAAGACTGAGGTGAGAAAAAACTTTTTCACCCAGAGAGTTGTGAATTTATGGTATTCCCTGCCATAGAGGGCAGTGGAGGCCAAGTCACTGGATGGATTTAAGAGAGATAGATAGAGCTCTAGGGGCTAGTGGAGTCAAGGGATATGGAGAGAAGGCAGGACAATGAAATTCTTGCTTCAGCACACAGAAAATAGTAGGCATTTACTAGAAAACAGATCAATGTGTCCATATACTATAATATAAATATACACACACATGAATAAATAAAACGATAAAGTGCAAATAACAGATAATTGGTTATTAATAATCAAAGTTTTGTCCGAGCCAGGTTTAATAGCCTGATGGCTGTGGGGAAGTAGCTATTCCTCAACCTGGTTGTTGCAGTCTTTAGGCTCCTGTACCTTCTACCTGAAGGTAGCAGGGAGATGAGTGTGTGGCCAGGATGGTGTGGGTCTTTGATGATACTGCCAGCCTTTTTGAGGCAGCGACTGCGATAAATCCCCTCGATGGAAGGAAGGTCAGAGCCGATGATGGACTGGGCAGTGTTTACTACTTTTTGTAGCCTTTTCCTCTCCAGGGCGCTCAAGTTGCCGTACCAAGCCACGATGCAACTGGTCAGCATGCTCTCTACTGTGCACCTGTAGAAGTTAGAGAGAGTCCTCCTTGACAAACTGACTCTCCGTAATCTTCTCAGGAAGTAGACGCGCTGATGAGCTTTCTTGATGATTGCATTAGTGTTCTCGGACCAGAAAAGATCTTCAGAGATGTGCATGCCCAGGAATTTGAAGCTCTTGACCCTTTCAACCATCGACCCGCTGATATAAATGTGGGTCCCCATCCTACTCCTTCCAAAGTCCACAATCAGTTCCTTGGTTTTGCTGGTGTTGAGGGCCAGGTTATTGCGCTGGCACCATATGGACAGTTGCTCGGTCTCTCTTCTATACTCTGACTCATCCCCATCAGTGATACGTCCCAAAACAGTGGTGTCGTCAGTGAACTTGATGATGGAGTTCGCACTGTGACCGGCTACGCAGTCATGAGTATAGAGGGAGTACAGCAGGGGGCTGAGCACGCAGCCTTGAGGTGCTCCCGTGCTGATTGTTATCGAGTCTGACACATTTCCACCAATACGAACAGACTGTGGTCTGTGAATGAGGAAGTTGAGGATCCAATTGCAGAGGGATGCGCAGAGACCCAGTGCTGCGAGTTTGGTAACCAGCTTGGAGGGGATGATTGTGTTAAATGCCGAGCTGTAATCGATGAATAACAGCCTGGCATATGAGTTATTGTTGTCCAATTGGTCCAGGGCGGAGTGGAGGGCCAGCGAGATCGCATCCACCGTTGATCTGTTGTGGCGGTAAGCGAACTGCAGTGGGTCCAGGTTTTTGTCGAGGTAGGAGTTGATTTGCTCCATGATCAACCTCTCAAAGCACTTCATCACCACCGACTTAGTGCCACTGGTCGATAGTCATTGAGGCACGTCACCTTACTCTTCTTGGGCACTGGTATAATTGATGCTCTTTTAAAGCAACAGGTGAGAGGTTGAAAATGTACGTAAAAACTTCAGCCAGTTGGTCCACACAGGTTTTTAGAACACGACCAGGCATACCATCAGGTCCAGGCGCTTTTCGAGGGTTCACCCCTCTGGGGGATTTCCTGACGTCAGCCTCTGTGACTGAGACTGAAATACCATCACAGCGAATGGGGGCTCGGGAAGGCACATCAGTATTCTCCCTATCAAAGCGTGCGTAAAACGTATTGAGCTCGTCAGGGAGTGATGTTTCGTCGACATTCGAGCTGCCTCCTAGTTTCCAGGAGCCTTATAGGGCATGTTTTCAATACGTTTTGACCTTCCAGATACATAACATATATTACATGATCCTCATCAACAACAACTCTATTGAATATTATCACACTAACTTTTCCATTCATAACTCTATTCTGTCTTTATTTTTTCTGCTAATTCTCATCTAAATGCCAGTTCTTTCTCAGATTGGGTCGCAAAGTGGATCCTGTATTTTTTCTATTCAGCCTCTGCACAGCCTGCTTAAAATAAATTAATTTAGGAGAAGAAAAGTCTCCTGGATCAGTTACCAGTTCAATTTTTCAATTGGAAACAAATGTGCAGCACAATGAACTTTTTCTTGTTTAGATGTAGAATATTAATGCTCTTGTTAGTTATCTGTAAGATTTCAAGCTTTTTGAAGAATAATTAATGGAGGTTCAAAATGGCTCATTTCTACCCACAAAATAAACTGGTATTTTACAATAGGACCTGTGTTCTAGTTTATATCTGTGCCCCAATGTTTCATTGCCTCAGGCCAAGGTTAGGATAGCATAGCAAAATCAGCAAAATGGGCTTTAGCGCAGTGTATTTGGAAAAGTGCTAAAGAAAAATCGACAATGGACTCTCAATAGGCTCTTACTTCCTCCAAGCTTAATTGATTGTATTTATAATCCCAGTTTATTAAAATAACATTTATTGCATTTTAACCACATGTTTTCATTCCATTCCACTTCAAAAAATATCCTTTTGAAGAATTGAGGTGCTAGTTCATTCAATTCTATTGGAATCGGGTTGCTTCACTGATATTTGAGTTGCTGTGTTTTGTCAAAATCTTTTCTTTCACTCCATCAATTATTGTTTGTTGATTAAAATTCTGGATGGTTTTGATTCAGAACATTAAAACTTTTAAAATTCTGATCAACATTTATAATGCTGATCCTGTTTACTAACATATCAACAGCACAATTTAATTTTAATAATTGGAAGTCCTGTGATGTCTTGCAAAAATAAATAAATATTACATAGAAACAGAGAAAATAGGTGCAGGAGTAGGCCATTCGGCCCTTCGAGCCTGCACCACCATTCAATATGATCATGGCTGATCATCCAACTCAGTATCCTGTACCTGCCTTCTCTCCATACCCCCTGATCCCTTTAGCCACAAGGGCCACATCTAACTCCCTCTTAAATATAGCCAATGAACTGGACTCAACTACTTTCTGTGGCAGAGAATTCCAGAGATTCACCACTCTCTGTGTGAAAAATGTTTTTCTCATCTCGGTCCTAAAATATTTCCCCCTTATCCTTAAACTGTGATCCCTTGTTCTGGACTTCCCCAACATAGGGAGCAATCTTCCTGCATCTAGCCTGTCCAACCCCTTAAAAATGTTGTAAGTTTCTATAAGATCCCCCCTCAATCTTTTAAATTCTAGTGAGTACAAGCAAAGTCTATCCAGTCTTTCTTCTTCATATGAAAGTCCTGACATCCCAGGAATCAGTCTGGTGAACCTTCTCTGTACTCCCTCTATGGCAAGAATGTCTTTCCTCAGATTAGGAGACCAAAACTGTACGCAATACTCCAGGTGTGGTCTCACCAAGACCCTGTGCAACTGCAGTAGAACCTCCCTGCTCCTATACTCAAATCCTTTTGCGATGAATGCTAACATACCATTCGCCTTCTTCACTGCCTGCTGCACCTGCATGCCTACTTTTAATGACTGGTGTACCATGACACCCAGGTCTCGTTGCATCCCCCCCTTTCCTAATCGGCCACCATTCAGATAATAATCTACTTTCCTGTTTTTGCCACCAAAGTGGATAACCTCACATTTATCCACATTATACTGCATCTGCCATGCATTTGCCCACTCACCCAGCCTATCCAAGTCACCTTGCAGCCTCCTAGCATCCTCCTCACAGCTAACACTGCCCCCCATCTTTGTGTCATCCGCAAACTTGGAGATGTTGCATTCAATTCCCTCGTCCAAATCATTAATATATATTGTAAGTAGCTGGAGTCCCAGCACTGAGCCTTGCGGTACCCCACTAGTCACTGCCTGCCATTGTGAAAAGGACCCGTTTACTCCTACTCTTTGCTTCCTGTCTGCCAGCCAGTTTTCTATCCACATCAATACTGAACCCCCAATTATTGTTTCCATTATAATAGGATAGGAAAATATTAAGAATTCCAGGGCACTTAAAAGTGAGGAGGGAATAAAATATTAGATGAGAACTAGGGTGGATGTAGAAATGGATAATGTGTGGTTGAGGTTATGGGTGAGGGAACAAATATTGACACGGGGTTTGCAAAGGTGACGAAGAGGATGGCTTTTCTTATTTCAATGTTTCTGTTTTCTCCAATTGCTTACCCTTGAGTGGATTGTTTAAAGTGTTTGAAATGTCATGAGACAGCTAATGGTGCAAAACCACAAAATGAGTACAACTAAAGGGAGTAGCATTTACTAATTAAATATTGCAAGTATTATTGTTCTAATGAAATTTGATCAAAATGTACAGGCAGAACATCAAGTTATCAAACCAAAATTACCTCCAGCCAAAGTTAGTTACTCTACTCCACCTGTATGTTACATACAGGTGCACAACCTTTTATCCGAAAGCCTTGGGACCAGACACTTGTCGGATTTCGGACATTTTCGGATTTCCGAATGGAAGATTTTTAGCGTAGATTAGGTAGGTAGCGCGGGCGGCTTGAAAAGTCTGGAGCAGCTGCCTCCTCCCCGGAGACCGGGAGAATCATTGCATAAATGTTAGTCAGTTAGTTTGGAGGGATTTTATGTGGTGGTGGTGGAGTAGGGGTCAAGGGGGAAACTTTAATTTTTAGTCCCCTACCTGGTCGGCGACTCCCAACCTCGCGGAGCTGGGGGCTCCGTCCGGCCGCGGGCGGCGCCGGTTGGAGCTCCGACCCCGGCAACTCTACCCCTGGCTGCGCGGCTCCAAATCCAGCGACGCTCCACGAATGTTGGGAGTCGGCGGCCACAGCGCTCCGGAGCTTGCCGCACGGCGACCCGGTAAGGCATTGCCCGCTCCCAGCGCTGCGACGCCGCCGACTCCCAACATTCGCGGAGCTGGGGCGTCCGGCCGCGGGCCGCGCTGGATTTGCAGCGCCTCGCAGCCAGGGGTAGAGTTGCCGGGGTCAGAGCTACAACCGGCGCCGCCCGCAGCCCCACCGGCCACAGCGCTGCAGAGCTTACTGCACGGCGACCTGGTAAGGCATTGACCGCTCCCCGCCTCTCTGACCAGGTAGGGAACTAAGAATTAAAGTTTACCCCTTCACCCCCCCTTCACATAAAAGCCCTTCAAACTAACTGACTAACATTTAAGCAATGATTTACAGATGTTTAAGCGTCTCCCGGTCTCCGGGGAGGAGGCAGCCGCTACAGTAGTACAGACCTGGGTTGACCGTGGGTCGTTTCGGGTCAAGTTTGGCGCCAAACGCGAGCTTTGGTGCGCTGACGACATCTGGAAAAAATGGCCAGTTTTCGGAGTTTTTTGGTTTCCGGAACTCCGGATAAAAGGTTGTGCACCTGTATTGAGTTACTGGCAGTCTCTTTACACGTTCAACACAGAACATTAATAGGTGCAGAATTAAGGATGTGTGCACAAGAGAGTCATGCAAGTTATTCATCATCTATTTCATTTGGAGCCTATCAGCCATTCTGGTACTTATTTATACAGGTTGACCTGCGCGTTCTAACAATGTGCCAGTTTCCAGGATTAGAACATAGAAACATAGAAACATAGAAATTCGGTGCAGGAGTAGGCCATTCGGCCCTTCGAGCCTGCACCGCCATTCAATATGATCATGGCTGATCATCCAACTCAGTATCCCGTACCTGCCTTCTCTCCATACCCTCTGATCCCCTTGGCCACAAGGGCCATATCTAATTCCCTCTTAAATATAGCCAATGAACTGGCCTCAACTACCCTCTGTGGCAGAGAATTCCAAAGATTCACCACTCTGTGTGAAAAAAGTTTTCCTCATCTCGGTTTTAAAGGATTTCCCCCTTTTCCTTAAGCTGTGACCCCTTGTCCTGGACTTCCCCAACATCGGGAACAATCTTCCTGCATCTAGCCTGTTCAACCCCTTAAGAATTTTGTAAGTTTCTATAAAATCCCCTCTCAATCTCCTAAATTCTAGAGAGTATAAACCAAGTCTATCCAGTCTTTGGTGAGACTCCAGTCTATCCAGTCTATCCAGTCTAACATGTATTGATGCAAAAGGAATGTAAATGACAATTAATTTAGAAAACCCAACACATGGAAAATAACCTGAAGTTATGTTCTGTTGACAGAAGTGGGCGTAGATAAGTTGCCAAAGGAGGATAGTTTGAAACAAATTGCGGACCTGAAATATTTGGCTCATAACATTTTGAATGTGCAATTACTATTTTTAGAATGATGACATATGCAAATGCAATTTCCTATATGTCCCTAATTTACAGACATTCAACTTTTATAGGCTGTGCCATTGGACTTTCATGCATCTGTTTTTTTATTGAGGGCAGGATGAGAAATAATTAAATCCATCCAAATGTGAGGTTATCCACTTTGGTAGCAAAAACAGGAAGGCAGATTACTATCTAAATGACGTCAAGTTGGGAAAAGGGGAAGTACAACGGGATCTGGGGGTCCTTGTACATCAGTCTATGTAAGTAAGCATGCAGGTACAGTAGGCAGTGAAGAAAGCTAATGGCATGTTGGCCTTTATAACAAGAGGAATCGAATTTGGAGCAAAGAGGTCCTTCCGCAGTTGTACAGAGCCCTAGTGAGACCATACCTGGAGTATTGTGTGCAGTTATGGTCCCCTAATTTGAGGAAGGACATTCTTGCTATTGAGGGAGTGCAGCGTAGATTTACAAGGTTAATTCCCGGGATGGCGGGACTGTCATATGCTGAGAGAATGGAGCAGCTGGGCTTGTACACTCTGGAGTTTAGAAGGATGAGAGGGTATCTCATGGAAACATATAAGATTGTTAAGGGCTTGGACACACTAGAAGCAGGAAACATGTTCCCAATGTTGGGGGAGTCCAGAACCAGGGGCCACAGTTTAAGAATAAGGAGTAAGCCATTTAGAACGGAGACGAGGAAACACTTTTTCTCACAGAGAGTGGTGAGTCTGTGGAATTCCCTGCCTCAGAGGGCGGTGGAGGCAGGTTCTCTGGATGCTTTCAAGTGAGAGCTAGATAGGGCTCTTAAAAATAGCGGAGTCAGGGGATATGGGGAGAAGGCAGGAACGGCGTACTGATTGGGGATGATCAGCCATGATCACATTGAATGGCGGTGCTGGCTCGAAGGGCCAAATAACCTACTCCTGCACCTAATGTGTATTGTCTGTTGTTTAAAGATTCAAACCAAGTTTTGGAGACACTATAACTCACATCATAGCCTGATCACTGGAGAAGTAGATCTGTATAATTTTGATAAAATGTGCTCAGATGCACCTTTGGTAAAATTATAAGCTTTGAGTTCACATAGCTTCCACTAATCATTTTTTCTTTTTCCTTCTAGACCGCTCCTTAACAAAATCCATTATTGAAAGGATATTACTGAATGGAAATGCAATGAACTCTGAGGTGATGCACATTTTTTGCCCAACATAAATTTTGCATTAATTCTATCCAAGGCAAAAGTGTATTATATAGGCTTAATTATTTACCATAATTACAATTATCATGCAATGTTGCTCAGCATATACTGTATTACACGTTACACATATTGGTTGACTGGAGCTTTGACATATCCTAACATTGTCAGAAAGCTTCAAATTGAAAGTTTAAAATAAATTGCGCGTTAAAGGCAAAAAAATAGCTTCAAGGATGAGTTGGAAGTAGAGTAGACAAAAATGTTGGAGAAACTGCTGGTGAGGCAGCATCTATGGAGCGAAGGAAATAGGCAACGTTTCGGGTCGATACCCTTCTTCAGACTGATGTAAGGGGGGGGGAAGACGAAAGGAAGAGGCGGACACAGTGGGCTGTGAGAGAGCTGGGAAGGGGAGGGGAAGGATGGAGAAAGCAAGGACTACCTGAAATTGGAGAAGTCAATGTTCATACCACGGGTGTAAACTACCCAAGCAAAATATGAGGTGCTTCTCCTCCAATTTGCGGTGGGACTCACTCTGGCCAAGGAGGAGGCTCAGGATAGAAAGGTCAGATTCGGAATGGGAGGGGGAGTTGAAGTGCTGAGCCACCGGGAGATTCGGTTGATTAATGCAAACTGTGCGGAGGTGTTGGGCGAAGTGATCGCCAAGCCTGCACCTGGTCTCACTGATGTAGAGCAGTTGACACCTAGAGCAGCGGATGCAATAGATGAGGTTGGAGGAGTTGCAGGTGAACCCCTGCCTCACCTGGAAAGACTGCTTGGGTCTTTGGAAGGAGTCAAGGGGGGAGGTAAAGCGACAAGTGTAGTATTTCCTGCGGTTGCAAGGGAAAGTACCAGGGGAGAGGGTAGTTTGGGTGGGAAGGGATGAATTGACCAGGGAGTTACGGAGGGAGCAGTCTCTGACGAAAGGGGAGGAGATTAGAAGATGTGGCCAGTGGTGGGATCCCGTTGGAGGTGGCGAAAATGTCGGAGAATTATCTGTTGTATGTGACGGTTGGTAGGGTGGAAGGTGAGGACAAGGGTGACTCTGCCCCTGTTACGAGTGTGGGGATGGGGAGTGAGAGCGGAGCGATGGGATACAGAAGAGACCCTGGTGAGAGCCTTATCTATAGTCGAAGAGGGGAACCCCCATTCCCTAAAGAATGAGGACATCTCCGATGCCCTGTTTTGGAACACCTCATCCTGGGTGCAGATGCGGCGTAAACGGAGGCTTAGTTAAATAGTAATAGCAAAACATGCATATTCTTTATAAAAAATATTAATGGAAGAAACACATTTTGTTTGGGGGAAGGGAGAGACAATGGTGATCATTTAACCCAGTGCTTCTTAAACTGGTGAATGGTTCACCCAAGGGCGAATTAAATTAATTTGGGGTGAATGAAACTAGAGGGGTGAATGAAGGTTGAATGACTTCATTTATTCAGATATTTATATATTTTTTACTATACTTTAAAAAGGCATTGCCATTAAAGTAGTTTTAATGGCAGTGGAGCTGAAAATTTCTCTCTACCTATGGTTTTACCTATTGATCAGCCATGATCATATTAAATGGCGGTGCAGGCTCGAAGGGCCGAATGGCCTACTCCTGCACCTAATTTCTATGTTTCTATCTACCTATGGTTTTACATATTTTTAGGATGTTCAAAAAGTTGAATAAAATAACCACTTAAGAAATGAGTTAATTTGTGTTTTATACTCATGTGACAAAATAAATTATATATAAAATTATACTCAAGGGAGAATAATATGAAAATTACCAAAAAACATAAGAAAATTTGGTCGAGTGCGAATTAAATTATGTGATAAAGACTCAAGCAGAGCTGCCAAGTAGTACGGATTTTCCGTATTTTGTATGAAAATGCGATAAGAATACGGATGTACGGATTTGCTTTGTAAAATACGTATTTTTAAACATGGGCCAAATGGCCTACTCCTGCACCTATTGTTTATTGTCTATTGACTTCCTGTTTCATCTTGTTGCTTAAAAAATGCAAGGATATAAAAGGTCATACTGTAACTCTAAAAATGGTAGCAGGTTAAATCTATTAGTATTTTAAATTTCAATACCTGGATGATTATTTTTGTAAGCTTTGATCTGCCTGTCCCGCTCCAGGTTTAAACAGCGCTGTCAGTTTAGCGCGTGGGAATTTAAACGGACAGCGCTATGGTTTCTAATTATAGCGCTACCTGCTGGAGCGCTATTGCCTTTACACATAGCGCTATGGGCTTTACATATAGCGCTATGGCCACAACGCTATGGGTCACGGACTGTTCGGGGAGGGAGAAGGAGAGGGAGTGAGAAGGAGGGAGGGAACAAAAGAAGGAGGGAGAAAAAAAGGAAGGAAAGGAAGGAAGAGAGGGAGGGAAAGAGGGAGGGAGAGAGAGAGGGAGGGAGGGCGAGAGGGAGGGAAAGAGATGAAGGAGGGAGAGAGAGCGAGGGAGGGAGAGGGAGGCTTCCAAAATGGCTTCTACATCATCATCTGGTGCTAAAAGCAGGAAGCATCCGTTCAAACAGAAGTACACAAAAAGATGGCAATAAATGCACTGTCAAGTAAGATATGTAGAACACATGTCAATTGGTAGCAAAGTTATGCATTGTACTCTTACATGGGCATGACCGCACATAAAAAACATTTTTTTCAGCAAATTGGCAGCACTTAAAAATACTGATTTCTTCAGCAAAATACAGATCTTCAGGTACTAGAATACTGAAATGCTCTGACAAAATTTGGCAGTTCTGCTCAAGGGTGAATGACACTAGTTTAAGAACTGATTTAACCACTGAAAGGTGGAAAATGGATGAAAATGTAAATTGATTTTTAGTACAGCAAATGGCACTTTGGGGCATTCACTTCTAAGGGAGTTGATGGAAATGTTTGGATGATGAAGCAAACAATTGAGGGTATGGAGACAAGAGCCTTTAAACACATCAGAAGAAAGAAGGCACAAGTATAAAGTCATGAATTTTCAATCATCTTTTTTTTAACAACATACTATGATTGAAAAAACTGTTTTTAATCCAAAAGAATGGATTCTGTTGCCTTATTGCTTCTGATTTTGCACTTGGAATTTTTTAATATGGCTCACTAGAAGCCCAGTACACACAAAGTTAAGAATTTGTAATAATATTTTTCTGTATTTAAAAATGTTGCTTAAAAGTGTTGCATTGATTAGTTTAATTTTAATGTCCAAATATGTGAATAATTGGTTACAAACATATTTTTGTGGAATGAAATAAAATATAACAAAAAATCAAGTGTGGCTGAGGCCCACTATATAACAGAAATCTCAGGACAGGCTCAATGGGGTAGATTATTGCTATCTGATGAACATCAGAAAAAAAAGCGTACGCAATCTTACTAGTTACGCATTCCTGGATTCTAATTAATCTTTTGAAAGTGATGCAGACATCAAAGCAAGTTAATATATTCAGAGGAAATCTCTTCAAGGGGCACTTCGGGCCATTGAGAGAATTATGTAAAAGAAAAGTTTTCTATGAAAATCTAGATCTTCCTAGCTTCCTCTTCATGGGCAAATATTTGCTGCTCATTGAAGTTAGGATCCTAAATGCATTTCTCGTTGTGTCCCACTAAAACCACTGTTCTTCAAAACCACTGGGCATACTGTATATGTGCTTGTGTAAGAAAGAACTGCAGATGCTGGTATAAATCGAAGGTAGACACAAAATGCCGGAGTAATTCTGCGAGTGAGGCAGCATCTCTGGAAAGAAGGAATGGGCGAGACCCTTCTTCAGACTGATGTCAGGAGAGCGGGCGGGACAAAGATAGAATGTAGGCGAAGACAGGAAGACTAGTGGGAGAACTGGGATGGGGAAGGGGATGGAGAAAGAAAGCAAGGGCTATCTGAACTTAGAGAAGTCAATGTTCATACCGCTGGGGTGTAAACTACCCAAGCGAAATGTGAGGTGTTCATCCAATTTGCGCTGAAACGTCGCCCATTCCTTCTCTCCAGAGATGCTGCCTCACCTGCTGCGTTACTCCAACATTTTGTGTCTACCTTCTGTATATGTGCTTGTCCCACAAGTAAAATCTGGCAGTGATGCTGGGGTCTGGATTCATAGAACTTTGCAGCCTATTTTGCCTACACCAGTTCTTTGAAATAGTTATTTGAAATTATGATTGAAATGTAAAAACTGCAAAGCTGGAAATCTGAAATAAAAAAACAAAAGAGAAAATACTGCCAATCCTCTACTGGCCAAACAGCATATGTGGAGAGAGAAATGTTTTGGGTCGATGACTATCTATCAGAATGTTGAGATCACATGCTGACACTATAGACAACATAGGTTTCAGAGGTGGCGGTAAAGATATGCAGGGCTTGCATAAGTGAATTAGTGGCAATCTGTTATAGGATTAGTGAAATTATAATGACAATTTGTACCCATCTGTACGGAACCCTGTGCCACACATTGGTAAGTTCATGCCAGGCTGTATTGTGCTCCTGACTTTTCAGTGACCGATTTGTACCCACTGTATTATATCCCAGTGTTGTACAATGACAAGTATCACCTCGTCTGAGTAACATTAGCAAATTTGCAGATGACACAAAGCTGGGTGGCGGTGTGAACTGTGAGGAGGATGCTATGAGGATGCAGGGTGACTTGGACAGGTTCGGTGAGTGGGCAGATGCATGGCAGATGCAGTTTAACGTGGATAAATTTGAGGTTATCCACTTTGGTGGCAAAAGCAGGAAGGCAGATAATTATCTGAATGGTGTCAAGTTGGGAAAATGGGAAGTACAATGAGATCTGGGGGTCCTTGCATCAATTCACTGGAAGTAAGCATGTATTACTGACCCAAAATTGGAAACAGGTGTTTAAAGAGACTGATACCAACAAAGCGTATGAAACATTCCTGATAATATTTAAATCATTATATGATGAACACTGTCCTTTGAAACAACACAACAAGAAGCAAAAATATATAGATAGGCCATGGATGACAAAAGGACTACAAAATGCATGCAAAAAAAAGTATATCTTGTATAAAGAATTCATAAAATTCAGAACTATAGAAGCAGAAAGTAAATACAAAAGATACAAAAACAAATTGACTAGTATTATGAGGATATGTAAGAAAGATTATTATAATAAAATATTAAACGATAATAAAAATAATATCAAGGGCATTTGGAATGTGTTAAATAATATTATCAGGAATGGATCAATGAATATAAACTACCCTCAGTATTTTGAAGACAATGATACAACTGTAAGCGATATGAATGATGTGATTAATGGGTTTAACAAATTTTTTTGTAAGTGTGGGACCAAAACTGGCAGAAGAAATCGATAATCCACAGTCAGAAGAAGGAGAGGGGAAGGTTGTGGATTTGTTAGACAGCAACCCAAACTCAATGTTTTTGAAAGCAGCTGATGAAAAGGAGATTATTGACATTGTTAGTAATTGTAAGAATAAAAGGTCTACAGACTGGAATGACATTGATATGGCTTTAATCAAGGTAGTCATTGGTGTAATTGTAAAACCCTTAACTTATATTTGCAATTTATCTTTCAAAACTGGTGTATTTCCATGTAAAATGAAAACTGCCAAAGTCATCCCACTATACAAAGCTGGAGACAGAAATCAATTTACAAATTACAGGCCGGTGTCGTTACTCTCTCAGTTCTCAAAAATATTAGAAAAACTGTATGTAAGTAGATTAGATAACTTTATCGAGAAGCACGAATTGCTAGTTGATAGTCAATATGGATTCAGGTCAAACAGATCGACATCCATGGCATTAATGGAGTTAATTGAAGACATTACCAGTTCTATAGATAACAAGAAATATGCAGTGGGTGTATTTATAGATTTGAAAAAAGCATTCGATACAATTGATCATCATTTGCTAATCAAAAAACTGGAAAAGTATGGAATCAGAGGGGTTGGACTACAGTGGATGAGAAGTTACATAAGTAAAATACATCAGTTTCAGATTCAGATTGATTCAGATTCAATTTTAAATTGGGTACAGTACAGAGACAACGAAATGCATTTAGCATCTCCCTTGAAAAGCGACATAGCAAACGATTTGAATAAAAAAAAAAATAGTGTCGGGGGGGGGGGGGGGGGGGGGGGGGGGGGGTGTGGTGTGGAGGCAGTCACCGGGGTACGTTGTTTGTGGCCCCGGAAAGAAGCTGTTCCTTGACCTGCTGGTTCGGCAATGGAGAGACCTGTAGCGCCTCCCGGATGGTAGGAGGGTAAACAATCCATGGTTGTGGTGAGAGCAGTCCTTGGCGATGCTGAGCGCCCTCCGCAGACAGCGCTTGCTTTGGACAGACTCAATGGAGGGGAGCGTGGAACCGGTGATGCGTTGGGCAATTTTCACCACCCTCTGCAATGCCTTCCGATCGGAGACAGAGCAGTTGCCATACCATACTATGATGCAGTTGGTAAGGATGCTCTCGATGGTTTGCGGTAGAAGTTCACCAGGATCTTTTGGACCTTCTTCAGTCTCCTCAGGAAGAAGAGACGCTGATGAGCCTTCTTGATCAGAGTAGAGGTATTGTGGGTCCAAGAGAGGTCATCGGAGATGTTGACTCCCAGGAACCTGAAGCTAGAAACACGTTCCACCTCCGTCCCGTTAATGTGGATGGGGGTGTGCGTGCCGCCTCTGAACTTCCTGAAGTCTACAATGAGCTCCTTGGTCTTCTTGGAGTTAAGGGCCAGGTGGTTGTCAGCGCACCATGCTGCGAAGTGCTGGACCTCCTCCCTGTAGGCCAGCTCATCGTTGTTGCTGATGAGGCCAATCACCGTTGTATCATCTGCATACTTGATGATGGTGTTAGTACCATGTACAGGTGTGCAGTCATAGGTGAAGAGGGAGTAGAGGAGGGGGCTCAGCACACAGCCCTGAGGAACGGGCGGTGTTCAGGGTGAGGGTTGAAGAGGGTGTGCTTGTCTAACCTCACAACTGGGGTCTGCTGGTTAAAGTCCCCAGTTAGAGGGAGGGGTCGATGCCCAGGTTACCGAGTTTGGTGATCAGTTTTGATGGAAAATGGTGTGAATGCTGACTGTAATAGATGAACAGCATTCTTACATAAGTGTCTCTGTTGTCGAGGTGGGAGAGGGCGGAGTGAAGTGCCGTTGAGATGGCATCCTCCGTCCTCCTGTTCTTGCGGTAGGCAAACTGATAGGGATCCAGTGTGGGGGGTAGGCAGCTTTTGAGGTGTGCCAGGACCAGCCTCTCGAAGCACTTGGTGATGATGGGGGTAAGTGCAACTGGGCGGAAGTCGTTGAGGCTTGCCGCAGTGGAGTGTTTTGGCACTGGCACGATGGAGGTGGATTTAAGGCAAGTGGGGACAACTGCTTGGGCAAGTGACAGGTTGAAGATGTCAGTCCAGACGTCTGTCAGCTGCGCAGCACAGGCCCTGAGCACGCGCCCGGGGATGTCGTCAGGGCCAGCAGCCTTACGTGCATTAGTCCTACTCAGTGCCACGTACACGTCGTAGGGGGTGAGTGTGAGGGGTTGGTGATCGGCAGGTAGCACAGCCTTGATGGCTGTCTCTAGATTGTAAGTGCGATTGTTTGTGCAAATAGGGGACTGCAAAAATTACTGTAGAAATAACTTGTGGAGTCCCACAGGGGTCGGTTTTGGGCCCCAAATTATTTATTTTGTATATTAATGATATATGTAGGGTGTCAAACCTCTTGAAATTTGTGTTATTTGCAGATGACACTAATATTTTCTGTGATGGAGACAATTTGCAGCAGCTTTTGGAGGTGGTCACAGCAGAAATGAGTAAACTAAAAACATGGTTTGATTTGAATAAATTATCATTAAATTTAAACAAAACTAAACTTATGCTGTTTGGAAAACGCAAAATAAATACACAAGTAAAAGTAATGATAAATAATGTTGAAATAGAAAGAGTGTATGAAAATAAATTTCTGGGTGTGATGCTTGATCACAAAATCTGCTGGAAACCCCATATAAAACATGTGAGAGCAAAAGTAGCACGGAGTATTGGAGTGATGGGGAAAGCAAGGCATGTTTTGAATGAGAGAGCACTGTATATTCTGTACAGCTCACTTGTGTTACCGTATTTAAATTACTGTGTGGAAGTATGGGGCAACACCTACAAAACCACCTTACAATCACTAAGCACATTACAAAAAAGAGCTATTCGTATAGTAAACAATGTAGGATATCATGAACACACCAATATATTGTATTTAAAATTACACACCTTAAAGATTAAGGATCTGGTAGAATTTAAGACTGCACAAATAATTTATAAAGCAAAAAATAAACTGCTACCTGTAAACATACTAAAACTGTTCAAAGACGGGTGGTTATAACTTTAGAGGGGAACTAAACTTGAAACAACATTATGCTCGGACCAATTTAAAAAGTATGTGTATTTCCATTTGTGGGGTGGTTTTGTGGAATGGTCTTGATGAAACGATTAAACAAAGTATGAATATAATGCAATTTAAAAAATGTACAAAAGATATATCTTTGAAAAGTACAGTAATGAGGAAGGAGAATGTAAATCTCACAGATGTTAATGGTGCTTGTTCGTTTTGTTCTTTTCTTTTTTTGTTCTTTTTTTCTTAATAGCTTAATTGGAGTAGTTTTATTTGAATTGTCTGTTTAGTTTATTTTATTGAATTTTGCATTTTTTAATGATGAAGAATGGGGGTAGGACTTGACAAGCATAGGCTTCTTCCTATCCCTTTTCGAACGAGTCTAATGTGTATTATGTTGAAATTGGCTTTTGATTTTTTAATTTATGTATGTACATATATGTTATGTATATGTGTATGTGTGTGTATGTGTATATGTATGTATGTATATATGTACATGTATATGTATGTATGTGTGTATGTATTTATGTATATATATATGTATATATATAATTTTACTTTTATTTATTCATTTTCATTCTTTCTTTTCTTCTTTTTTTTAATCGTTCGAAATAAAGATATCATTCATTCAATCATTCATTCATTCAGTCATTCATTCATTCATCATTCATCATGCATCATTCATTCATTCATTCATCCATTCATACATTCATTCATCATTCATTCATTCAGGTACAGCAGGCAGTGAAGAAAGCAAATAGCATGTTGGCTTTGATAACAAGAGGAGTTCAGTATAGGAGCAAAGAGGTCCCTCTGCAGTTGTACAGGGCCCTAGTGAGACCACACCTGGAGTATTGTGTGCAGTTTTGGTCTCCAAATTTGAGGAAGGACATTCTTGCTATTGAGGGAGTGCAAACTAGGTTCACTGCGATTAATTCATGGGATGGCGAGACTGTCATATGTTGATAGAATGGAGTAGCTGGACTTGTATACTCTGGAATTTAGAACGATGAGAGGGGATTTTATTGAAACAGAAAGATTATTAAGGGTTTGGTCATGCTAGAGGCAGGAAACATGTTCCCAATGTTGGAGGAGTTCAGAACAAGGGGCCACAGTTTAAGAACAAGGGGTAAGCCATTTTGAACGTAGAGGTAAAACTTTTTCACACTGAGGATTGTGAATCTGTGGAATTCTCTGCCTCAGAAGGCAGCACAGTCAGTAGTTGTTCAGTGTCTGAAACTTTTTTCACCCAGCTAGTTGTGAATCTGTGGAATTCTCTGCCTCAGAAGGCAGTGGAGGCCAATTCTCTGGATGCTTTCACGAGAGAGTTAGATAGAGCTCTTAAAGATAGTGGAGTCAGGGGATATGGGGAGAAGGCAGAATGGGGTACTGATTGTGGATGATCAGCCATGATCACAGTGAATGGCGGTGCTGACTCGAAGTGCCAAATGGCCTACTCCTGCACCTATTGTCTATTATCTATTATCTATTAGCACTTGGTACCAAATGAGTAGAAATGTTCATCAAAGAAACTGGTCACTGCTTACAATATTTTCCAACAAATGGCAGAAAGTGAAGCAAACATCTGTAATCTTGCACTAAACTATGGTCAACCACCAGCTGTGCTAGTTGACTTAAAACACATACATTTCTCTCCAATTTTGACCGCTTGGCCATTTTCTGTTTTAATTGCTTCACCATTAATGGCTTTGCTTTAAGCTTCCAAAGTTTAAAGTTTTGTAATTTCTTTGAAAATTTCTTTATGCATTAAGATTCTATTTAAAATCAACCTCTTTAACCAAACTTTAGGTTATCTGCCCATTTAGCAGGATGGCCGTATATTGTTAAAACCCCTGTGAAATTCCAGGGGATATTTTGCTGTAATAAAGGTGCTGTGTTTTGTTTGTGTTCACTTTCCTTGTTGAAGTTTCCAGAATATTTTCAACTGAAAACCTTGTTTCAAACAAATATTCTGCCAACTATTTGGGGAAAAGACAGATAATTTTCTCTTGGTGGAACATTTTTATTTTCCTGCTTTGACAGTTAACCTTTTGCAGTTTTTCCAGAACTATAATGAAGGAAATAGTTAGGGAATAGTGGAAGTGAATTCCATACAAATGTTTTTTCCTCCAATATATAAATGTAGACATTTTCATTCGTGTAAATCCTTAACTTCACTTTACACTTGCAATTTCTTCCAATTGCAAATGAGGAGCAGAGTTGCAGGACTGGATAAGTTGCATAGATAGGGAAGTGTAGGGCAGTGGTGAATTTAAATATTAGGATGAGAACTTTCATTTGGTATAACCATGAAACAAGTGAGAAGGGCCTAGCGTAGCAAATGTTTAATAAATAAAAGTTAATACTTTCTGAACAGTTGTATTTTCAAATGGATGGTTGAATTTGTCCACCTGCATGGAATGAAACTATGACTGTCTTGCACATATTAATTTCATCATTAATGTTACTTTGTCTTATCTTTTGAAAACCCTAGTACAAATGGCTGACTCTGACATCCTCCAGAGAACCTTCCAAACAAAAGCAAAGAAGGAAAACTCTAATGCTGGGGCATGGTTTGAAAGGAAAAGCTACTATTCGTATAGGTAATTATTTTTATGTCCCAACAAATATAAAGGTGATTTGGGGATTTTAATAATCAAATGTTAAAAATTAGTGTGTTTATCAGGTGACTGTAGTGTTGTTAGATGTTAAACTTGTCAATTCACATTTATAATGCCATGCGAAAATTGCTCCACATATGTTTATTACGAAATGGTCTGTTTCACAAAAGAAAAGAAAAAAAACTTTTTTTACTCGCTTTGTGTTCAGAAATGCTTGCTTCTCCACTGTTTAAATTTGCAAAATTAACTCTAACCTCAGGAAAACTGTTGGAAAGCCGATATAAATGTCAGAAATAGGAATGCTTGGGGATTAATTTAACGAAAACTTGAAAAATGACCAACTATTGTAGGAAATCATATATGATTAGTGACACCTTTGAAAAGTACAGTGTTGCCTCCTGTCCTAATGTATATATTCTTCCAATTGCAAATGAGGAGCAGAGTTGCAGGACTGGACAGGACTCTAAATATCACTAATTTCTTCTCTCCGGAGATGCTGCCTGTCCCGCTGAGTTACTCCAGCATTCTGTGTCTACCTTCGGAGAGATCAAATTAGGTTTAGGTTTATTCTTGTTACATATACTGAGATATAGTGAAAAGCTTTATTTTGCATGCTAGCCAAACAGATCAGATATATCATACATAGATTAAAACAGTTCAAATTCAAGTACAGTAGAGAACAAAGCATCTACTGCTCTCCTAGAGTACATATAGTACATATATACAAAGGGGAAAATAAAACAAATCAGGAATGTCTAAATATATAACCATATAACAATTACAGCATGGAAACAGGCCATCTCGGCCCTACAACTCCGTGCCGAACAATTATTTTCCCCTAGTCCCATCTACCTGCACCCAGACCATAACCCTCCTTTCCTTTCCCATTCATATACCTATCCAATTTATTTTTAAATGATAAAATCGAACCTGCCTCCACCACTTCCACTGGAAGCTCATTCCACACAGCTACCACTCTCTGAGTAAAGAAGTTCCCCCTAAACTTCTGTCCCTTCATTCTGAAGTCATGTCCTCTTGTTTGAATCTTCCCTACTCTCAATGGGAAAAACTTGTCAACGTCAACTCTGTCTATCCCTCTCATCATTTTAAAGACCTCTATCAAGTCCCCCCTTAACCTTCTGCGCTCCAGAGAATAAAGACCTAACTTATTCAACCTTTCTCTGTAACTTAGTTGCTGAAACCCAGGCAACATTCTAGTAAATCTCCTCTGTACTCTCTCTATTTTGTTGACATCCTTCCTATAATTGGGTGACCAAAATTGTACACCATACTCCAAAATTGGTCTCACCAATGCCTTGTACAATTTTAACATTACATCCCAACTTCTATACTCAATGCTCTGATTTATAAAGGCTAGCATACCAAAAGCTTTCTTTAGCACCCTATCTACATGAGATTCCACCTTCAGGGAACTATGCACAGTTATTCCTAGATCCCTCTGTTCAACTGCATTCCTCAATTCGCTACCATTTACCATGTATGTCCTATTTTGATTTGTCCTGCCAAGATGTAGCACCTCACACTTATCAGCATTAAACTCCATCTGCCATCTTTCAGCCCATCCTTCCAAATGGCCTAAATCTCTCTGTAGACTTTGGAAATCTACTTTATTATCCACAACACCACCTATCTTAGTATCACCTGCATACTTACTAATCCAATTTACCACACCTTCATCCAGATCATTGATGTACATGACAAACAACAGTGGACCCAACACAGATCCCTGAGGCACCCCACTAGTCACCTGCCTCCAACCTGACAAACAGCCATCCACCATTACTCTCTGGCGTCTCCCATTCAGCCACTGTTGAATCCATCTTGCTACTCCTGCATTTATACCCAACAATTGAACCTTCTTAACCAACCTTCCATGAGGAACCTTGTCAAATGCCTTACTAAAGTCCATATAGACAACATCCACTGCTTTACCCTCATCAATTTCCCTAGTAACCTCTTCAAAAAATTCAAGAAGATTTGTCAAACATGACCTTCCAGGCATAAATCCATGTTGACTGTTCCAAATCAGACCCTGTTTATCCAGATGCTTATATATATTATCTCTAAGTATCTTTTCCATTAATTTGCTCACCACTGAAGTCAAACTAACAGGTCTATAATTGCTAGGTTTACTCTTAGAACCCTTTTTAAACAATGGAACAACATGCGCAGTACGCCAATCCTCGGGCACTATTCCCATTTCTAATGACATTTGAAATATTTCTGTCATAGCCCCTGCTATTTCTAAGCTAACTTCCCTCAATGTCCTAGGGAATATCCTGTCAGGACCTGGAGACTTATCCACTTTTATATTTTTCAAAAGTGTCAGTACTTTTTCTTTGAATCTCATAGTATCCATAGCTACTCTACTTGTTTCCCTTACCTCACATAATTCAATATCCTTCTCCTTGGTGAATACTGAAGAAAAGAAATTGTTCAATATCTCCCCCATCTCTTTTGGCTCTGCAGATAGCTGTCCACTCTGTCTCTCTAATGGACCAATTTTATCCCTCGTTATCCTTTTGCTATTAATATAGCTGTAGAAAACCTTTGGATTTACTTTCACCTTACTTGCCAAAGCAATCTCATATCTTCTAGCTTTTCTAATTTCTTTCTTAAGATTCTTTTTACATTCTTTATATTCAAGCACCTCATTCACTTCATGCTGCCTATAATTATTGTAGATCTCTCTCTTTTTCCGAACCAAGTGTCCAATTTCCCTTGAAAACCAGGGCTCTTTCCAATTTTTACTATTTCCTTTCAACCGAACAGGGACATAAAGATTCTGTACTCTTAAAATTTCCCCTTTAAATGTCCTCCATTTCTCTTCTACATCCTTCCCATAAAACAAAATGTCCCAATTCACTCCTTTTAAATCATTTCGCATCTCATCAAAGTCAGCCTTTCTCCAATCAAAAATCTCAACCCTAGGCCCAGTTCTGACCCTCTCCATAATTATATTGAAACTAATGGTATTGTGATCACTGGACCCGAAGTGCTGCCCAACGCATACCTCCGTCACCTGACCTGTCTCATTTCCGAACAGGAAGTCCAGCACCACCCCTTCTCTAGTAGGTACCTCTATGTATTGCTGCAAAAAACTATCCTGCACACATTTTACAAACTCCAAACCATCCAGCCCATTTACAGAATGTGTTTCCCAGTCTATGTGTGGAAAATTGAAATCTCCCACAATCACTACCTTGTGCTTACTACTAATATCTGCTATCTCCTTACATATTTGCTCTTCCAATTCTCGCTCCACATTTGGCAGTCTATAATACACCCCTATAAGTGTTGCTACACCTTTCCCACGTCTCAGTTCCACCCAAACAGCCTCCCCAGACGAGCCCTCCAATCTATCCTGCCAAAGCACTGCTGTAATATCTTCCCTGATAAGCAATGCAACACCTCCACCTCTTGCCCCTCCAATTCTATCACACCTGAAGCAACGAAATCCTGGAATATTTAGTTTCCAATCACAGTCCTCCTGCAACCATGTTTCACTGATCGCCACAACATCATACTCCCAGGTGTCAATCCAGACTCTAAGCTCATCCACCTGCCTTACAATGCTCCTAGCATTAAAATATGCACATTTAAGAAACCCACCGCCTCTTATTCTGTGCTGTTTATTTTCTTTCTCCCCTAGATTTTGGGTCCGAGTGCTTCCCTTCACTGCCTCCTGCCTCACACTGTCTACTAGCTTTCTCTATTTGAGTCCCTCCCCCCAACCATTCTAGTTTAAAGTCTCCCCAGTAGCCTTTGCAAATCTCCCCGCCAGGATATTGGTCCCCCTCGGGTTCAAGTGCAACCCATCCTTTCTGTACGTCACACCTTCCCCAAAAGAAGTCCCAATGATCCAGAAACTTGAATCCCTGCCCACTGCACCAGTCCTTCAGCCACGCATTTATCCTCCACCTCGCTCCATTCCTACTCTCACTGTCGCGTGCCACAGGCAATAATCCTGAGATTGTTACTTTTTTGGTCCTTTTCCTTAACTCTCCTCCCAACTCCCTAAATTCTCCCTTCAGGACCTCTTCTCTTTTTTTACCTATGTCATTGGTACCTATATGTACCACGACCTCAGGCTTCTCTCCCTCTGATTTCAGGATATCTTGGACGCGTTGAGACACATCCGAGACCCTGGCACCAGGGAGGCAGACCACCATACCATCCGGGTCTCCCGACTGCGTCCACAGAATCGCCTATCCGACCCCCTAACTATAGAGTCCCCAATTACTATTGCCCTCCTCTAAATAACATCTATACATAACTAAAACTCTGATCTTGTTATACATAACTAAAACTCTGATCTATTTACGCAAAAGCAGTACGCGATAGCACTACAATTTGTCGCCAGCGTACTCAGCGTTCTCCTGCGCTGCGATTGCACCTGGTTCTGTTCCGATCGGTGGAAGCTGGTAAAAGTTATCGAGGTTTAAACATCTTAAAAACTGCGAGTGCGCAGATTGATTGCTTCTCCTGCCATTCACCGCAGTGAGGATTGGTCCCCTCCACTGTCACTCCGCAGGACGGTCCGCCCCTTCCTGCGCCATCGCGTCATTTCTGCAGCAGCGGGAGGCTCTGGATGGCCTGCGGAGGTCTCCAACCGGACACAATTTTCGGAGGGAAGGACTGGAAATGGTCTGGCCCGGCCCAGCCCGGCCCGGCTCGCCCAGGTTAGCCCGACCTGGCGTGGAGTCGGATATGGCGCTGATGTTGCCAAACGGAAAGCGGAGATTCTGATCCCGGCGGAGGAGAACAGCGACCAGCGAAGCGGCCAGCGCCCATCATCCGCTGTGAGTCGTCATCGCACCGCTAATCCCTTCTCCTCTGGTCCTCCTCGCTGCCTTCTGCCTACCTCCCTGTGATACCGGACTCTCCCCCATGGCTCTTCCCCCATATTTTCTCCGAGCTCTCTCCCTCCCCGCACCCCACCCCTCCCCACCTCCCTACCACACTCCTCCCCCCCCCCCACCCCTCCCCCCTACACCACCCCCCCCCCCCACCCCCCCTCCCCCCCACAACCCCCCCCCACACACCCTTCCCTCCCACAAACCCCTCCCTTCCACACACCTCTCACAACCCTCCACCTGCCCGCACACACCGCTCTCCCACACACCCCGCCCACACACCCCTCTCCCCCACAACCCCCCCCCCCCACAATACCTCCCTGTCCACACACCCCCTCCCCCCACAACCCCCCCCCACACACCAACCCCCCCCCCACACCCCTCCCTCCCCACACCCCTACCACAACCCTCCCCCTCCCTACACCACCCCCCCACACACACCCCCCCCACACACCCCTCCCTCCCACAAACCCCTCCCTCCACACACCCACACAACCCTCCACCTGCCACACACACCCCTCCCCCCCACAATACCGCCCTGCCCACCCTCTCCCCCTAACCCCTCCCCCCCCACAATACCCCCCTGTCCACACCCCACAACCCCCCCCCCCACAATACCTCCCCCCACACATACCCTCCCCACACCCCCCACCCCCCCACAACCCCCCCCTCCCCAACAACCCCCCCTCCCCAACAACCTCCCCTCCCCCCACAACCTCCCCCACACACCCCTCCCACACCCCTCCCCCCACAATCCTTCTGCCCACACACCCTCCGTCCCACACATCCCTCCCCCCCACAACCCCTCCCCCTCCCCACAACAACCCCTCCCCCACAACCCCTCCCTGCCCATGCACACCCATGCCCCCCACACCCCCCCCCCCCCCCCCCACAATGCCCCCCCACACAATGCCCCACCCCACTTTCCCCCCCCCCCCTCCCCCCACACCCCCCCCCCCCCCACAACCCCCCTAATTCTTCTATCAGTTCACAATTACTTTTAAGAGGGGTCTAATGAATATAGCCACACAAATATAGGACACTGTACTTGCTCCCAATGTCAGTATGCCTTTCCTTAAAAATAATTATTTTGTGCTTGAACAAAATATTAAAGGCCAGAAACTTGAGGTTGTCTGCAAGTTGGCCTCTTTGTTAAACGAAATGCCTTATCCACGGATTGATGCAAGGTAAGTATGCAAAATATTCGTACTCCTGATACATCTCTGGTTTTCAGCAGGATGATTGTTTGCCAAACTTCATTCCTGAAAGTAAAATCCCCACCTTAAAAATACCATCCGTAACTATTTTCTTTCACTTCTTCCGATCACTCATCATGTTTAAGTGATAAAGCATCGTCAAATCGGGTTAACTTTGTGCATTTATTACCACAAGCCCCAGCTCTTGGTTCTCACTGCTGGGAAAAATACAGGAAATTGACAGTGCAGGTAAGGTCAGACATTTTGTGCTTAGCCTACCACCGCACAACTCTATTGAACCTGAGGCCCAAGATATTAGAGGCATAAACTCTGTTGTTTGAAGTAGAGGCATGTTTAGGATGTTAGGGTAGTCAGTGCATCTGTTGAGCGGGACGGGAGAAACCAATAGAACCTTTAGGTCTGATATGAAATTAGGGTCAGATGCAGCCTTTGGGTGATGTGGTGCATTCAAGGTTGAGATCTTGGTTATGGGGGAGTGGGTCAATTGGCCCAGAGTCAATGGGGAGAGGGTCAATGTTATCATTGGGCAAGAAAACAATGGTGGTATCGTCCAGCGGAGATATGCTAAGGAAAAAAACCCCATAATAGGATCTATCTGTAGAGGACAGTCTGCAACTTGGGTCTGGATGGGTAGGTCTCCTTTAAGTCTTAGGGTAACAGGTTTCACATTCACTGTGTCTTTAGGAGCCAATTTGGTATTAGGCATTTGCGGCTTAATTTAGCAAAAATCCTTTCTTTAAATGCGCTGTGCTGAGGACCTGAATGCAATTAGCTCATCTCCAAAGTTCATAATTGTTACCTGATTAAAACTGTGAATGTGCAATACATTTACATGATTCACAGCTGGATAGAATTTATAGCTCATTGTCTTCCCTCCACAGCCTACAAATTGAAAGTGCCTCACAGTGTTCTTGGATATATCTCATCAGATCCACAGAGATACACCTGCATTCATATGTCTCAGGACCCACAGCATGTCCTTGATATGAACTGACCGCAAGACATACTTATTAACTCTCCCAAGTTCCTTCATCGTCATGTATTTCTGCGCTGTAGAAACAGAGGAGAAATACTCATTGAGGACCTTGCCTATCTCCTGAGGCTCCACACATTATCACTAGTTTCTGAGGGGTCCTATTCTCTCTGATTAGACTTTTTTCCCCTAATATAGACAAAATCTCCTTGTATTCTCCTAAATCTTCTTTCAAGCCCACTTTTTGCCTTTCTGATATTTTTCTTAAGTATGCTCCTCAATCCCAAATAATCCTCCAAGAATACTTTGACCCCCAACTGCCGAAAGCTGACCCATGCCTCCTTTTTCCTGATCAGACCTTCAATTTCTTTTATCATTCAGGGTTCATTATTCCTACTTGTCTAGCCCTTTGCTCTGCATATCCTTTCTTCTAAACTTGCTGTCATGGACATCTGTATTGACTTCCAGCCTCACTACTGCGTTGAATCCCTTCCCTCTACTAATTTAGTATAAACTCTCCTAAGTAGCCTCCACATCCAGCACATTATCCTTCATTCTCTTGGTCAGCATACTGGGATCCCACCACTAACAACATCTTCTGCTCCTGCCCCTTTCTGACTTCTGCAGAGACCACTCTCCTTGAATCTCTGGTCTGCTCATCCCTCACCACACATCTTTCCCTAATCCCTGTCAATATCCTCTGCAACTATAAGAGGTGTAATAGTTGTAAAAGCATTTGATTCTCAGATAACATGGGGAACCAAAAGTATTATTTTATCATGAATAAATTAATATTTTCACAATTATCAGTTTAGGAATTACTTTAGGGTAAATAAAAAGTTTAATGTTATGGTTATCTTTTTATGTGTCTTGAATGATGCACTGCAATTTCTGAAATTCTGTATCTACAAATCTTTAAAAAAACCCATCTTAGAACTGAAATCTTTGATTTGTGAGGAAAAAACAACTCTTACTGTATTGAGGGTGATGGTGAACCACCTTCAAGAATAGCTATAATCCTTCTCGGGATAATGCACCCACTGTGTTGCTGAGTGGGAACTTACTGGAATTAACCTCAAAGGCAGTATAGGAACAATGATTTCCAACTCAAGTCATGTGCATCATTGAGAAGAATTTGCTTATTTCAGCCTTCTTGGACTAGGAGGTTGTGAGAATACATTTTGCACAACCAAGGGAAGCACCTTCATGCATTCTGTGGATGATATAAAGTGCAGCCACATTGTACATAGTGAATGATGTGAGCGTTTAGAATGGTGGATGGGATACAGATTGAGAGTTCTTTCTGTTGGATGGTAAGCTGTGTGAGTTTTGGAACAACGTTTCCAAATTGATTCAATTTAATGGCATGAATACCATTGAATAAAATAAGGTAAATTTAATGGAATAAATGTAATGGAATGAATACCTGAATTGTGTTGAGACGATGGAGGAAAGAGAGACAAGAGACCGCAGATGCAGGAATCTTGAGCAATAAGCAAAGTGCTGGATGGAACTCAGCAGAGCATGTGGCATCTGTGGAAGTAATGGACAGAAAACCATTTGGGTTGGAAACTTTAAAAAAAAACTCATTTTGAGGCTATTTCTCAGTGGGGCAGTAAAATGAAGGAGTAAAAATGCAGATACTGGAATTTTGAACAAAAAAACAAGTGCTGAAAGAACTCAAAGGGTCATCTGTGGAGGGAATGGACAAATTACATTTTAAGTCTCAGACTTTTAGAGACGATCAGTGCTTGGACACTTGTGTGGTGGAATTTTTACTTAACATTTATTAACCTATGCTTGAATGTTTTCTGTGTAATGCTGCAACTGTTGTTGAACTGATTCATTTTCAAAGGAATTGCAGGTAGAATTGCCCATTGTGCTACCAGTACATGTCCCAACTTCAGAGTTGATAGAAGGAAGCTCATTAATGAAGCAGCTGAAGATGGTTAGGCCTGAGACAAGGCTCTGGGGAGATTTTGCTACAGTCCACTGGAGTCGGGAAAAATTGATTTACAACATCACAATCATTAAAGACTAACTTTGTGGAGATCTCAGTAGTGAAATGAAATGGACCGTTCACTTAGTATTTTTGGCTGAAGTTGGATGCAAATGCTTCAACCTTGTCTTTTGCATTCACATCCAAGGGCTTGCCCTTTTGAGTTCTTGGAGCCTCCTCTACCCCTTATCTGTTTAATTGTCAATAGCCACTGAAGACAAGATGTTTGAGGATTTCAGATAGAATTGTTCATTGTGGCTTCCAACCCATTCATTATGTTATATAGAGTATCACGCTTACTAAATTAATGATTCAGTTATTGAGACATAAGGACTGTGTTTTGTATTTCTACTGTTTTTGATTTGCACAATTTAAATTGTCTCTTCAAGGCCTAATATTATTGAAATTCTTTTGTTCTTTTATTGCTGCAGTTATTTGGAAGCGTGGTGGTAAGAAAATTGTTCTTGGTATAATTTCTGTTTGGCAGCATTCTCCTTTAAAAAAACCCATGATGAAAAAGGAAGATGCTGCAGATGCTGGAAATCTGAAATAAAAACAAAAATGGTTAAGTTATCGAGTATCTGAGGAGAGAGAAACAGAGTTAGTCTTTTAGCTTAAGGTAGACAAAAATGTTGGAGAAACTCAGCGGGTGAGGCAGCATGCATGGAGCGAAGGAAATAGGCAACGTTTCAGGTCGAGACCCTTCTTTAGACTGATGTGAGGGGGGGGGGGGCGTGAAGAAGAAAGCAAGAGGCGGAGACAGTGGGCTGAGGGGGGAGCTGAGAAGGGGAGGCGAAAGCAGGGACTACCTGAAATTAGAGAAGTCAATGTTCATACCGCTGAGCTGTAAACTGCCCAAGCGAAATATGTGGTGCTGCTCCTCCAATTTACGGTGGGCCTCACTCTGGCCATGGAAGAGGCCCAAGACAGAAAGGTTGGATTCGGAATGGGAGGGGGTTGAAGTGCTGAGCCACCGGGAGATCAGGTTGGTTTGGCTCAGCCACCAAGCACGACACCTGGAGGCTGCAGCGAATCGCCCGATCAGCAGAGAAGGTTATTGACTGCAACCTTCCCTCCATTGATGAACTGCAAGGGCCAGGAAGCGAGCGGGCAAGATCATCTCTGACCCCTCTCACCCTGGCCACAAACTCTTTGAATCACTCCCCTCTGGAAGGCGACTGTCAAAGCTGCCACAGCCAGACATAAAAACAGTATTTATCCATGAGTAGTTGCTCTACTTAACAGCCAAAAACCTGGGCCTCCCTTTGATCTGGTATTTTGTTGGTTCACATGCTTGATCAATGGTGTTTTATCATTAATGTTTTATTATTATTAACGTTTAGTGTTTTTGGAGTCATTCGTAACTGTCACTGTATGTCATGTTGTTACTTGTGGGCGGAGCACCAAGGCAAATTCCTTGTACGTGAATACTTGGTTACTTACTTACTTACTTACTTATTGCGAACCGAGCGGAGTTGTTGGGCGAAGCGATCGCCAAGTCTATGCTTGGTCTCACCGATGTAGAGCAGCTGACACCTAGAGCAGCAGATGCAATAGATGAGGTTGGAGGAGGCGCAGGTGAACCTCTGCTGCACCTGGAAAGACTGCTTGGTTCCTTGAATGGAGTCAAGGGAGGAGGTAAAGCCACAAGTGTAGCATTTCCTGCAGTTGCAAGGGAAAGTGCCAGGAGAAGGGGTGGTTTGGGTGGGAAGGGATGAATTGACCAGGGAGTTACAGAGGTAGCGGTCTCTGTGGAGAGCAGACAGGGGAGGAGATGGGAAGATGTGGCCAGTGGTGGGATCCCGTTGGAGGTGGCAAAAATGTCGGAGGATTATTTGTTGTATGTGATGGCTGGTAGGGTGGAAGGTGAGGACAAGGGGGACTCTACCCTTGTTACGGGTGGGGGGATGGGGAGTGAGAGCAGAGTTACGGGGTATAGAAGAGACCCTGGTGAGAGCCTCATCTATAGTGAAGAGGGGAACCCCCGTTCCCTGAAGAATGAGGACATCTCCAATGCCCTGGTGTGGAACACCTCATCCTGGGTGCAGATAGAAACATAGAAACATAGCGTAGATGTAGGAATTGGGAGTAGGGTTGAAGTCCGTACAGGAAGCAGGGTGGGAAGAAGTGTAGTCCAGATAACCATGGAAATGTAGTCCAGATAGCCATCATCGTCTTTTAGCTTGATGATTTTTCTTCAAAACGGAAAAAGTTCAGATACTGATTCATCTGAAGCAAAAATTAATGTTCAAAATATGACTGTTTTGTTGAATATAATATTATTTTTATTAAAGTTTGGATTTATCTTCGTCATCGGCAATGCAATGCAGTTAAGTAGATCCACTGTGGCTTCATTCCAAAATAATGTGGTTCCAATGGCCAACCATAATTTACAGTATCTAGGTCAATTGTTGTTCTGATGAATTTAATTGTTTGGCCAATAGCTATTTTGGAGAGCCAACTGAAATGTATAATATCTCACTCAGGTGCGTAAGCATTGGAGTCTTTGGAAAGTTTAACACATAGATTATGAAATATTTAATCTATAACTAGACTCTTGAGCACAGTACATTTTGTGTATTTTTTTTCACTATTCTGGATTTGCATTCTCATGTGATGTGGAACCAGGCTGAAGTAGTACAAGGAATCTCATTTTACATATTTTCAAAATTCAGATTTATCACCAATTTATCCTTTGTTAGAAATGGAAAATGATTTGCACCAACATGATAATGCAAATACAACTCAAAAAGGATTTTGTTTATCTTCTTGCTATCTTGCAGAGTGATTACGCAAATATATTTATGATTTTTCTATTACACATATTTTCATGAATAACATGAATGTTTCACCTTGCATTAATCCTTAAACAACATTACATGTCATTATATGAATTTAAAGTGTTTCTTAATTTTAATTAGTTGTCAGTTGAAGACAGAAAAATAAAATCTGAAATCGTTGGGCTGGAAACCAGAGTTGCTTGGATAATGCTCGGCAAGCCATAATACTTGTTCTCAACTTGTACTAAACTGGAGGACAGATACTGGTGTATTTGACCTTTTGCCTCACCATTGGACTCATTAACAAACTGACCTGAGGGGTCAGAGGCCTTTGGTGTAATGCTTTTCAGTTTTATACCAAGGATGCCTTGGCAAGTGAATGTAATTATCTACCTTAACCAGATAGAGCAGGGGTGGGGAACCTTATCATGTTGGAATGCCGCATTAAGTTAGTTGTAATATAATAAGGCCACATCCAAGAAACTTCAATTGGATATACTTCAAAATGTACATTATTTTGTAAAAATCTAACCAATATGTACTAACTTCAAGAAAATGAAAAAGAATTGTTAATTCTAAAGTTAACTAACCTTTTTATGTAAATGCTTTTTGTGGGAAAGAATTTGAATATTTGGTTGCAACATGGAGGTACGCAGTTTCAGCTGATCTTCTAGATGGGTATCCATCATTTGTGACCTTAAGGGCGTCTTGATTTGGGTTAGGTAGGAGTACGTAGATTCGCAGCAATAAGTGGTTGAAAAGCAAGAAAGCATTTTTCGTGCCTGTGGCCGAAGACGTGGGTATTCCATTGCATTTTCCAATCGGATCTTTCTTAGCATCAAATGAGGACTTTAAAATGTCAGCTTCTGAGAGCTCAATCAATTCCATCTGTAGTTCTTTAGGAGCCTTGGAGACATCAACTAGGTGAGGTTGAAATGCTAATTTGAATGCTAAATAATGCTAATTTCGTTGAATCTTTTTTTACTCTTTGGTATTTTAAATATGTTCATTTTAAGATTAAAATACAAATAATAAAAGATGAACAAAAACATATTTATAAAAATAAAAGGATTTGTTCTACAAAATTTGAATTCATTCAAAAGGTCGCATTAATGACCTAGAAGGCCGCATGTGGCCTTAAGGCCACAGGTTCCCCACCCCTGATATAGAGTCATGCAGCGTGGATACAAACCCTTTGGCCCAACTTGCCACAGTGTGGGCACAGTTTCAAGATAAGGAAATGCTCATTTAAAACAGATTTCTTACATAGGGTGGTGAATATCTGCTGTGTTGTAGAGATTAGATCTGTGGAGATTAGGTCACGTGGTATTTCAAGAGAAAGTAGATTTTTTTTTTCAATTTGGGAGTTGTGGACTATATAGAACTGGCACAGAAGGGGAGTTGAGATCTGGAGCAGGTCAGCCATGATCATGTTCAATGAAGGATGAGACTTGAGGGACTAGATGTCTTATTCCTGCTTGTTTTTTCTTGTGTTTTTGTTTCCTTTTATGTAATACTGCCTTTCATTTTTCTTGATAGTCACAGATTTTCTTACTGACTTTTTTATGCCCTGAGCTGTGTTGTATTTTTTTTTAAACAGCAATTCTTTGTTTTCTGTCACCCTGTATAATATTGTTAATAAGTTAGTATACCAAACTCATGCCACATGTCTTTGCAGTTTGCATTATTTAGACTGAAGATCCAGTTTTCAGATGGAACTGAATTACTTTCACTTTTCATACAAAATGTTATCATGTCATGATCACATTTTTTATGAAGGGCTCTTAGCTAACATATCATCAATTAGCTTAGATTACACAATGTTAGGTTAAAAATAGCCTGTTCCCTAATTAGTGCTTCCATTTACAGGCTGTCCCTGGTTTATGAGCATAGGAATGAGCTCCCATATGATAAATTCAAAAGTCTATGAACTGCAGACATTATGTCCTCCCTCTCCCCCTCTCCCCCTCTCTCTCCTGGGGAGATGAGGAAATGTTGATAGTTGTACCAAGCCCAGTGCCTGAAATACATTTTCATCACTTGTAAACAATGCCTGGGTGTATACTTGAAAAGCTATAAACTTCGGACCTGCTGGACAAGTGCTAAAGATGGAGTGGTCTTCATTGGTTGACACATACACAGGATTTCAGATAGAATTGTTCGTTGTGGCTTCCAATTCATTGATTATGTTATATAGAGTATCATGCGTACTAAATTAATGATTCAGTTATTGAGAACGGCATTTCAATAGTCTGATGTAAGGTCTCTGAATCCATCGTAGTCAGTGCACCTCGCAGGACATTTGGAGTATCCAGCTCTTCAGGATAATGGAACTCGCAAGACCACAATTAGTGGGCTCTGGCCTGTTGTATTTAAAAATATCTGCTTTAGATGGTGGTTATATCTTTTACGAAGGATTCCCAACCTTTTTTGTCCCGTTTACCTGGCAACTTTAATAGCACATAACAATGTTATTTCACTTATTTATGAACAACTAATAGAAACATAGAAAATAGGTGCAAGAGTAAGCCATTCGGCCCTTCGAGCCTGCACCGCCATTCAATATGATCATGGCTGATCATCCAACTCAGTATCCTGTACCTGCCTTCTCTCCATACCCCCTGATCCCTTTAGCCACAAGGTCCATATCTAACTACCTCTTAAATATAGCCAATGAACTGGCCTCAACTACCTTCTGTGACAGAGAATTCCACAGATTCACCACTCTCTGTGTGAAAAATGTTTTTCTCATCTCGGTCCTAAAAGACTTCCCCCTTATCCTTAAACTGTGACCCCATGTTCTGGACTTCCCCAACATTGGGAACAATCTTCCTGCATCTAGCCTGTCCAACCCCTTAAGAATTTTGTACGTTTCTATAAGATCCCCCCTCAATCTTCTAAATTCTAGTGAGTACAAGCCGAGTCTATCCAGTCTTTCTTCATATGAAAGTCCTGACATCCCAGGAATCAGTCTGGTGAACCTTCTCTGTATTCCCTCTATGGCAAGAATGTTGTTCCTCAGATTAGGAGACCAAAACTGTACACAAATACTCCAGGTGTGGTCTCACCAAGGCCCTGTACAACTGCAGCAGAACCTCCGTGTTCCTATACTCAAATCCTTTCGCTATGAATGCTAACATACCATTCGCTTTCTTCACTGCCTGCTGCACCTGCATGCCTACTTTCAATGACTGGTGTACCATGTCACCCAGGTCTCGTTGCATCTCCCGTTTTCCTAATCGGCCACCATTCAGATAATAGTCTACTTTCCTGTTCTTGCCACCAAAGTGGATAACCTCACATTCATCCACATTATACTGCATCTGCCATGCATTTGCCCACTCACCCAACCTATCCAAGTCACCTTACAGCCTCAGCCATGATCATATTGAACAGATACCGGTATACCAGAACCAAACACAGTCAGTCAATGAGAAAAAATATGTACAAATCCAGAATCAACAAATTTACCCTCTGGGTAGGCAAAATTTACCCCCTGAAGGTAAATTCACCCCAGGTTGGGAACCTTTGTTTTACGAGTATGAGGCTAAAAGGGGAAAATACAAAAAGAAAAATGTGTTACAAGGAATGGCTCTAAGATTTCATTACATCCAATAGATTCCAGCGTAAATTGATGAACAAAGTTAATTTGACTTTGGGATTAAGGTTAGAATGAATCCACCAAATTCATAACTCTGCATCTGGGCATACCCTTGGCTTATCTCTGCAACCTTTTTCCTTGTTTTGATTATAGGGTTATTAATGATTTAATTATTTACGTACTGTTGGTGAATATAATCCAGTAGTTGGTTTCAAAGTAAAAACTAATTTCTTTGTTCTAGGTACAAGGAAGTTTGCAGAGAATGTTAAAAAGAGTGCTGCTGTTTCTTCAGATTTTATCCCAGAACCAATGCGACCAGGTGCAGAGGGGTATGTGCCTTGGCGTACTGCTGCACGTGCAAATCGATTCAGGTAACATATTTTTCAGAATGTTTGTATATTTTTGTGACCTATTTTTCCTCTTTTTTCATCTGTTTATACCTTAGAATTCATCAAATTAGAAAGTTATTTTCCTACGGTAACTTTTCAGATTCATTCCTATTCTGAAGGTTCAAAACCTCTGCTATGCTAAGATTTTCTGCTGTCACAGCACTATATCCTGGCACTATTCTGGGGTGTCATGTTACGGCTGTATAAAACCTTGGTTGGGCCACATTTGGAGTATTCTATGCAACTCTGGATACCACACAATGGGAAGGATATGAAAAGTGTGCAGAAAAGGTTCACCAGTGTATTATCTGTATTAAAATAGATTAGCTATGCTGAGAGTTTGGATAAGCATGGAATATTTTCTGTGGTGCGTCGCAAGTTGTGGGCAACTTGATAGAAGTATATAAAATGATGGGTGGCATAGATACAGTAGATAATCAGAGTCTTTTTGTGGAAATGTCAAATATCAGAGGCACAAGTTTAAGATGAGGGGAGACATTTTTAAGAGTTCTGCAAGGCATCTTTTTACATAGACTAGTAGATGCCTGGAATGCACTGCCAAAGAAAGTGGTGGAAGCAACATTTATCATGGTTGATAGCAACATTTAAGAGGTATTTAAGAGACATGAATTGAATGAAGCAATAGGGTTCACACGCAGGTAGATGGGATTAGTTTGGCATCATGGTCAACACAGATGTGGTGGGCCGAAAGGCCTGTTCCTGTGCTGCACTGTTCTATCTGTTTTCTATGTACCCCTCCGAAGTATCGTCCTAGAAACATCGGTAGGACGGATTCGCAGATGAGTTCATTTGTAGAAATTGGTAATATTGTTGGAGACATGCAGAATTTTCTTAGTCTTCGGAGGAAGGGGAGGCATTGGTGTACTTTCGTGGCCGTGGCATCAGCATGGTTGGATCAGGCCAAATTTCAATCAATCAATTGGGAAATGTTAATATGCAAAAGGGTCAAAGAAGCCTTGCACACAAGTCACTGAAAGCAAACGTGGAACAAAAAGCTGATTTGAAGATAAATTGTACTTTGGCTTTCAATGTAAGTGAAATTATGTGGGAACCTGTAGAATGCATTGGAGGCCAAATTGTTGAAAATTATTTTAGGGATACATTTAGGATCTGGTGGGCTGAGGGATGGTTGATGGAATTTAATGCAGAAAAATGTGAGGTGTTGCATTTTGGGAAGTCTAACATGGGCAGTACCAACACAGTAGGGCTCTGGGGAGTGTTGTTGAGCCGAGGGATCTGGGGTGCAGGTACATAGTTCCTTAAGTAGCATCAAGTGGATAGGGTGGTCAAAAAGGCTTTTCACATATATTCCTTCATCAGTCAGATTTGCGTATAGATGTTGGGAGGTCGAGTTACAATTATATAAGATGTTGGTGAAGCCACATTTAGAGTATTTGTTCCGTTTTGGGCACTATGTTATATGAATGATGTTGTCAAGCTAGAAAGAGGGCAGAGAAGATTTATGAGAGTGCCTGAGCGATAGGGAGAGGATGAGCAGGCTGGGGATTTATTTCTTGCAACGCAGGAGGATGAAGGGTGATTATATAGAGGTGTACAAAATCAGGGAGGAATAGATTGCCTAAATACACAGTCTTTTGCCCAGAAGTAGCAGGGGAATCAAGAACCAGGGGACATAGGTTCAAGTTGAAGGGGGAAAATGTTAATAGGAACCGGGGGGGGGGGGGGGGGGGGGGTAAACTTTTTTACACAAAGGGTGGTGGGTATATGGAATGCGCTGCTGGAGCAGGTGGTTGAGGCAGGTACTATCGCAACATTTAAGAAACATTTGTACAGGTACATGGATAGGATACGTTTAAAAGGATATGGGCTAAACGCACGCAGATGGTACTAGTGTAGATTGGGCATGTTGGTTGACATGGGCAAGTTGGGCCAAAGGGCCTGTTTCCACACTGTAAGGCGTTTTGCATTAGATTTTTAGACATAGTTATTGCAGGTCGAGGGTGAGCGTTAATATAGAAGCAATCATGATTATATTGAATATGAATGGGGTCCTATTGCCTAATTTTGTATTATGTTACTGCAAATGAAAGCTTAGAAATTCTGTTCCTGTGCCATTCTCATCTGATGCACTACTTAAGTATTTATTAGTCACAGCACCCTTGTGAATGTGGAAGGGATGATGTGTTGCTCCTACAAGGGGATTGTATCAGGCCGATCAGGATGTTACTTGCAATTGAACTCGATGCTCAAGTTTCTTGTTTTGGCTTATGTACAAAGGATTGCTGCATGGATGAAATGTTGCTGTCTTTTATATTTGAAGAACTAAAATAATTTGTGTACTCTGGAGAGATGGGTTTTGCTGATGATAAAACCTGGTGGGTGGTTTGTTTCTCAATCAGTTTACATGATTTTGTAATTGCTCTCTTTGTTGTTCACAGGAGTATTCATCAGGGCTCGCCTCACCAAAATAAAGTGATTCAGGTAATGATATAGCGGTAAATCATAGCGGTTCTTGACAGCCTATTGTGCCACAAAACTATTTTAAATTACAGTAATCAAAATTGACTATTAATTACTACAAAGAAATGTTCCAACTTTCATATGCCATGCCTCTGAGAGATGTCCATTCTCATTGTTAATGCTGCTATCACTGTACAAGTTATTATTAGAAGATAGACAAAAATGCTGGAGAAACTCAGCGGGTGAGGCACCATCTATGGAGCGAAGGAATTAGGCGACGTTTCGGGTCGAGACCCTTCTTCAGCTATTATTAGAAAATCAGCGTACTCCAATTTAGTGCTCATTTTGACAACCTCTTGAATTATTGTGCTTTTAAGTACTGATGGACACAAAATGAACGTGGTGCCTACACATATGAAGGTAATGAAGTGTTGGGGTACGGAAAAGAGTTAATACGAAATAGATTCACATCTGATAATTGGAAGTTTGGAGCTGAATTTAAATTGTATAGCTCCAGAAAATTACAGAAGTATAGAGGGATAAGCCCATGAAGGGATATAGGCAGAATGAAGAAGAATAAGATGAATGGGGGTATGTGAATGAATGTATCACTGCTTATTGGGACGAGGAGGGAATGACTCCTGATTTGTGATATTTTATGACAACATAAAATAATCCTTTTTAAAAAATTTTTAATAAATATTTTTATTAGAAGCAATGTACAGTAGTATAAACCGTGTATAACATAATACATTTTGTGTACAACTTCTTGTTTTAAATTTAATAATAGACGTTACAGAAGCAAAAAAAGAGGAAAGAGAAAGTTAAGTAAAGTAGTGATATTGATAGTTCGTGAAAGAATAGATAGAAAGAACCCGTAAAGATATAAAGAAAGAGAAAAAAAAAAGCGAGAAAAAACAGGAAAAAAAAACAACAAAGAAGAATACAAAACAGAAAAAAAATAAAAGGGAAAAGGGATATACCTGCTTCATATCTTTGCACACCCCTGACCCAGTTCTGAAACAGTTAATTTCCAGGGTTATGTTGCACCATATACTTGTAATAAGTCAATAAAAGGAGACCAAATCTTTAAGAATTGGTCTGCTTTACCTGCTAGGACGAATCTCATATCTTCGAGATGTAACATTTCAGACATGCTTGAAATCCACATTTTAAGCGTTGGGGTGGGTGCATTTTTCCAGAATTTGAGTATGTTTTTTTGCAGTTATCAAGCCACAGTTTGCTGGCGCGCTTTGGCTGCTGCTGCTCTCTTATCACATTGTGTTTTTGATTTTGTGTTTTTAATTTTCTGTTTTTGGACTGAATTGTGTTTTTAGTTTGTGTCTCTGTGATGTCTTTATTATTTATTTTACTCTGATTATATGTTTATATTCCTGTTAATCTATGTAAGGTGTCCTTGAGATGTCTAAAAGGCACCCAACAAATAAAAAATTATTATTATTATTATTATTATTATTATTATTATTATTATTATTATTATTATTATTGTTAAGGAGCTATTTTGGAGCCGGCATCCATTGTTCAAAAAATAATCAATTCTGTGTTGGGATCCAATTTTATTTTAAATAATTTTGTGAAGATTTCAAAAATGTATTTCAAAAATGTATGGAGTTTTATGCAGGATACAAAGGAGTGTGCTATAGTTGCGTCTTGAGATAAGCATTTATCACAGATGGGAGATACATTTGGAAACATTTTATTCAGTTTAGTTTTCGAGTAATATAGTCTATGTAAAATTTTAAATTGAATTAAGGTATGTCTTACATTAATCGAGCATTTGTGTACAACATAACATAATCCTGAGTGCAATGAATAGGAAAGAGCCCAAACCAATAGATGAATAGCTCATTCTGCGGATTATGGTGGCATGAATTGCAATCTTAGCGGCAGCAGTTCTAAAATGATTTTGTTATACTAGAAGTAAGTGGTAATCATAACCAAAATGAAATGCATTCAGAAATTCAGTTTGGGGTTGAAGAAGACTAAATAATATTTTCTTGACTGGTCAAGGAGAGGAATGGAATTGAGGAATAGTGGCTGTTGATGAGGATTAATGAAAGTGTCAATCTTTCCCATGTTAAGGTAGAGCAAAATTGTAGTACATCCATGACTGGATGTCGGATAATATTGTGATAAAATCCTAACATCGCGTTTTATCGGTTTGATTTTATTTTGTGCTAATTGTCCTTAATTTTTATTTTTATTTTTCTGTTCTTCAGATTATTTTCACATGTTAAGCCTTTATCTTAATCATGTGTTTGAATTTATGGATAAACATAAATTCCTACTTTTCTGAAGCTACTGGCTTACTCTAAGCTTATAGCCAATAAATATTTGGCTAGCACAAAGTAATTTGAATTGGTACAGCTAATAAGATCGAGCAAAACATCTCTTATTTTGCCAAAGCAAGATCTTTCTTACTTGCAGTTGGCAACACAGAATTTTCATCAGTTTAGATTGAATTTATCTACCTATCTACAGTGGCTTGCAAAAATATTCATACCCCTTGAACTTTTCCACTTTTTGTCACGTTACAACCACAAACGTAAATGTATTTTACTGGGATTTTATGTGATATACCAACACAAAGTGGTGCATAATTGTGAAGTGGAAGGAAAATGATACATGGTTTTCAAATTCTTTTACAAATAAAAAACTGAAAAGTGTGGCGTGCAAAAGTATTCAGCTCCCCTGAGTCAATACTTTGTAGAACCACCTTTCGCTGCAATTACAGCAACAAGTCTTTTGGGGTATGTCTCTACCAGCTTTGCACATATAGAGACTGAAATTTTTGCCCATTCTTCTTTGCAAAATAGCTCAAGCTCAGTCAGATTGGATGGAGAGCGTCTGTGAACAGCAATTTTCAAGTCTTGCCAGAGATTCTCAATTGGATTTAGGTCTGGGCTTTGACTGAGCCATTCTAACACATGAATATGCTTTGATCTAAGCCATTCCATTGTAGCTCTGGCTGTATGTTTAGGGTTGTGTCCTGCTGGAAGGTGAACCTCCGCCCTAGTCTCAAGTCTTTTGCAGACTCTAACAGGTTTTCTTCCAAGATTGCCCTGTATTTGGCTCCATTCATCTTCCCATCAACTCTGACCAGCTTCCCTGTCCCTGCTGAAGAAAAGCATCCCCACAGCATGATACTGCCACCACCATGTTTCAAAGTGGGGGATGGTGTGTTCAGGGTGGTGTGCAGTGTTAGTATTCCGCCACACATAGCGTTTTGCATTTAGGCCAAAAACTTCAATTTTGGTCTCATCTGACCAGAGCACCTTCCTCCACATGTTTGCTGTGTCCCTCACATGGCTTGTGGGAAACTGCAAACGGGACTTCTTATGGCTTTTTTTCAACAATGGTTTTCTTCTTGCCACTCTTCCATAAAGGCCCGATTTGTGGAGTGCATGACTAATAGTTGGCCTGTGGACAGATTCTCCCACCTGAGCTGTGGATCTCTGCAGCTCCTCCAGAGTTACCATGGACCTCTTGGCTGCTTGTCTGATCAATGCTCTCCTTGCCCGGCTGTCAGTTTAGGTGGACGGCCATGTCTTGGTAGGTTTGTAGTTGTGCCATACTCTTTCCATTTTCGGATGATGGATTGAACAGTGCTCCGTGAGATGTTCAAAGCTTGGGATATTTTTTTTATAACCTAACCCTGCTTTAAACTTCTCCACAACTTTATCCCTGACCTGTCTGGTGTGTTCCTTGGGCTTCATGATGCTGTTTGTTCACTAATGTTCTCTAACAAACCTCTGATGCCTTCACAGAACAGCTGTATTTATACTGAGATTAGATTACACACAAGTGGACTCTATTTACTAATTAGGTGACTTCTGAAGGCAATTGGTTGCACTGGATTTTATTTAGGGGTGTCAAAGTAAAGGGGGCTGAATACTTTGCACGCCACACTTTTCAATTTTTTATTTGTAAAAAAATTTGAAAACCATGTATCATTTTCCTTCCACCACAATTATGCGCCACTTTCTGTTTGTCTATCACATAAAATCCCAATAAAATACATTTACGTTTGTGGTTGTGACGTGATAAAATGTGGAAAAGTTCAAGGGATATGAATACTTTTGCAAGCCACTGTATCATAGAAACATAGAAATTAGGTGCAGGAGTAGGCCATTCGGCCCTTCGAGCCTGCACCGCCATTCAATATGATCGTGGCTGATCATCCAACTCAGTATCCCGTACCTGCCTTCTCTCCATACCCTCTGATCCCCTTAGCTACAAGGGCCGCATCTAACTCCCTCTTAAATATAGCCAATGAACTGGCCTCAACTACCCTCTGTGGCAGAGAGTTCCAGAGATTCACCACTCTCTGTGTGAAAAACGTTTTTCTCATCTCGGTTTTAAAGGATTTCCCCCTTATCCTTAAGCTGTGACCCCTTGTCCTGGACTTCCCCAACATCGGGAACAATCTTCCTGCATCTAGCCTGTCCAACCCCTTAAGAATTTTGTAAGTTTCTATAAGATCCCCTCTCAATTTCCTAAATTCCAGAGAGTACAAACCAAGTCTATCCAGTCTTTCTTCATAAGACAGTCCTGACATCCCAGGAATCAGTCTGGTGAACCTTCTCTGCACTCCCTCTATGGCAATAATGTCCTTCCTCAGATTTGGAGACCAAAACTGTACGCAATACTCCAGGTGTGGTCTCGCCAAGGCCCTGTACAACTGCAGTAGAACCTCCCTGCTCCTATACTCAAATCCTTTTGCTATGAAAGCTAACATACCATTTGCTTTCTTCACTGCCTGCTGCACCTGCATGCCTACTTTCAATGACTGGTGTACCATGACACCCAGGTCTCGCTGCATCTCCCCTTTTCCTAATCGGCCACCATTTAGATAATAGTCTGCTTTCCTGTTTTTGCTACCAAAATGGATAACCTCACATTTATCCACATTATACTGCATCTGCCAAACATTTGCCCACTCACCCAGCCTATCCAAGTCACCTTGCAGTCTCCTAGCATCCTCCTCACAGCTAACACTGCCCCCCAGCTTCGTTTCATCCGCAAACTTGGAGATATTGCCTTCAATTCCCTCATCCAGATCATTAATATATATTGTAAATAGCTGGGGTCCCAGCACTGAGCCTTGCGGTACCCCACTATTCACTGCCCGCCATTGTGAAAAGCACCCGTTTACTCCTACTCTTTGCTTCCTGTTTGCCAGCCAGTTCTCTATCCACATCAATACTGAACCCCCAATGCCGTGTGCTTTAAGTTTGTATACTAATCTCTCATGTGGGACCTTGTCGAAAGCCTTCTGGAAGTCCAGATACACCACATCCACTGGTTCTCCCCTATCCACGCTACTAGTTACATCCTCGAAAAATTTGGTTCCTTAGTGAAGACGGAAATAAAGTAGTTATTCAATTGGTCCGCCATATCCTTGTTCCCCATGATCAACTCACCTGTTTCTGACTGCAAGGGACCTACATTTGTTTTAACTAATCTCTTTCTTTTCACATATCTATAAAAACTTTTGCAGTCAGTTTTTATGTACCCTGCCAGTTTTCTTTCATAATCTATTTTTCCTTTCCTAATTAAGTCCTTTCCTAATTAAGCCCTTAGTATCTATCTATCTATGGCGTTCACTCCAACTTGCGGTTGAGTGGTGCCATCAGCTTCAAGATGTCCTGCCACTCTCTTCATCCTTAGCTAGCCTGCTAGCTCTGACCAGAGAGTTGATGTTCTTTTTGCTGCAGTCTGCTTTCAGGCAGTCACTCCATCTTTTTGGTGGTTTTCTTCTTGGGCGGTTTCCATGGACACGTGCCTCAAATGCTAGTTTAGGAAAGCATGATGGTGGCATTCGCTGGATATGGCCGAAGTAACGTAGTCTTTTTGTTGTAATTCTGTCCAGAATGGCTAATTCCATACCAAAGGTTGCACGTATGGTGGTGTTCCGGATCCTGTCGAGACATGACATTACCATTATTTTGCAAAGGCACATCATTTCAAATGTTGAAAGTCTGTTTTCATCTTCCTTCTTTAGTGTCCATATTTCCGCTCCATACAGCAGTATTGAGAGCACAAGTACTTTATAGAGCTCGATTTTAGTGCTGCTTCGGATGTCTTTGGCACCATATCTTTTGGAGGTTTTGAACAGTCCCAACAGCTTTCCCAATGCGTAATTTTACGTCTTCGGAGCAGGATCCAGTTTGACATATCTTTCCTCCTAGATATGTGAACTCCTCAACCTGGGCTAATGATGTACCATTGATTTTGATATTTATTTTTATATTCTCTTTGGAGATTGCCCGCACTTGTGTTTTTCCTAAGTTGATTTTCAGTCCCAGCGCTTTACTGCTTTCATGTAAGAGGTTTACCAGAGTCTGGTTTCACTCGCAGCAATGAGTGCGATGTCATCTGCGAAGTGCAGGTTATTTAGGAGCTGACCGTGGATATTTACGTCTATATTTGAGTCGTGCAATGCATCCAACATGACCAGTTCGAGCAGGATGTTAAATAGCTGTGGTGAGATCACACACACTTGTCGCACTCCAACTGCAGTGGTAAACCACTGTTAGTTCCCCATTCATTCTTACAGAACTTGTAGATTTCTGGTAAAGTGCTTTTAGTAGCCTTATAATTTTGTTGGAAAAACCAAAGAAACCAAGTGCCTTCCACACTCCCTCCTGCCTCACAGAATCGAAGGCCTTTTCAAAGTCATAGAGCGAACAGTTGATCAATGGTTGACCGACCTGGTCTATATCCCGCTTGGGCTTCTGATAGAATCTCTTCTGCCCTTTTCGCTCTGCGACTTTTGCATGAATGACTAAGCAGGCTGATTCCCCTATAATTGCCACAGTCTAGCTTGTCTTTTTTCTTGTAGATTGGTACAATGATTGCCTTTCCCCAGTCATTGGGAAATTTTTCTGCATCCCATATTTTCTTGCACAGTTTGTGTATAATATCAACTCTTTTGTTTCCGGCAGCTTTGAGTTCTTCTCCAGTAATGCTGTCATAACCCGGGGCTTTCCATCAGAAAGCTTTCTAATTGAGCTGACGATCTCGTCGCGCAGAAGAACTGGTTCCACAGTAGAGATTGGTATTTGGAGGATGGAATTATTGAATTCTTCGTCAACTGGATTTTGCTTGTTGTAGAGGTCTTGGAAGTACTCTTTCCATCTTTCTTTGACCATCAATTTTATTGAGTATTTCTCCCTCTTTGCTTTTAACCGTCTGCATTTTGGTGGTTGATTTCCTTGTAATTTTCTTAAATGTTGAGTAAACTTCTTTGGATTTAGCAGCTTGATGCGCTTGGTCTACTTGATGCATAACTCTTTGAACCACTTGTCACGGCATCCTTTGTTTTATTTCTTGATTTCAGGATTTAGGTAGTTACTTCGTTTGGTTGGATCAAGAAGTTTCTCTTGTTTGGCTTTGCTTCTTTCCTTAGCAAGCTGGATAACTTCTTCACTGATTCAGGGTTTTTCCTTTTGGCTATTTTTGTATCAACTTTCTTTGATGTCCCAGTAAAGGCATTTTTAATTTCTGTCCACATGCTTTCTGTCGCAATCGTCCTGCTCCAAAAGTGGAGAAAAGCGTCCTCCAATTTCATAATCACTTCTAGTATCTGAGTTTTTGAGTCTGAAGATATCATACTGCTTTGGATATTTGGCGTTCTTGATTGTACGAAATTTCATGTGTATATTAGCTATTACAAGCTGATGTTCAGATCCAATGTCAGCGCTTGGGTAGCTTCTGGCAATTTGCACACAGTTTTTCCACTTATTGCTTATCATGATGTAGTCTATTTTGTTGTGTGTTGCTTGATTTGGAGGTCCCATGTCCATTGTCTTGAATCCTTTTTCTGTTTAAAGATTCTGTTTAAATATTAATACATAAATCATTTACGGTGCAGAAATTCAGAAGTTTTTCACCTCGCTGGTTTACTTGGCCATAACCTTGTTTGCCTATGGTGTTTTCCCATTGTTGCCAGTTGGTTCCGACTTTGGCAATTAAGTCTCCCATGATGATGAGGACATCACTTTTCGGAGTTCTATTAACAGTACTTTGGTGAAGATCATAGAATTCATCTATCATTTCTTCTGAATCAGCAGAGTTTGGGGGAGTATACTTGTAGAATGGTCATTGCACCGTTCTGTTTTGTATCTTGCCGATGTGAGGCATGCTGAAATTGGTTTATATCCAAGAAGTGCATTTTGCGCGGTCTTAGTAAGAATAATTGCGACTCCTGCTCAATGTATTGTGTCATTTCCTGCACATAAAATCTTGTATCCTTGACTGGAAAATTCCCCTGATTCGGTCCAGTGGCTTTTTGCTATTCCCAAGGAAAGTTTTCCATTTGACTAAGAAGGATTTCAATGGTTTCCTTCCTGGTACAATGTTCAAACATTCCATGTTCCGATCTTCTTATCGAGTCCACACACAAGATTAGAAGAATTTCAGACAGAGCTGAACACACTTCTCGGCATCTGCATACAATGGTGTCTGTCTTGTCACTTCTTGTGCTACTTGTGTGTGTTGGTGAAAAAATGAGTGGAAACACTGCCGCAACGTGAACACTCTTTTCTTGATCCCCATGTTCCGATATCAATAGTCTTTTTTGAGGTCAGTAGCTTTCCTGTCATCAAGTCGGCTAATCGGGGCTCGACTTGGTGTTAATCCCGCTCTGGGAGGTCCATCAAATCTTTGGATTAGGTTTGGAATTGCTGTGTCATTTTGCTCTACGTGTAGGCCCGTAGGAAGAGATGGCTGGTTAGTATAATTAGGGGCTGAAACCCTGGTGCTGTGTTGGCTATTCATCATGATGCAGTTTTACTCATAAGTAAGCTAGGCAGATGGGCGGTCCTCTCCTAGCCACCCTGACCTGTTCATTCTTGCTGAATAATCAACAAGTTAAAAACCCCCACCATTGTGAAGGTAGATCAGAACGCCTACCCATAATCTCACAAGTCGGTTGTCCCCTCACACTACATGCTAAACTACATGCTAAATGCTCGGCTACACTGCATGTTACATGCAAGATGCTACCAAGGATGGTCTCCTCCTTGTATGGTCCATCATATAAATATGATAAGAGAAAGCAGGTTTACGTTTAGTAAATAATATAAATTGAATAATCTCTTAAAATAATTCATAACTGGTTGTTAATAATTCTCAAAGTATAACTATTACTTGTTCAATAATTTTATTTACACAACCAAGATATAACAAAGTACAGATATAAAATATTTTGTAAAAATTATAAAGATTGGCATTTAAACAATCAACTGGCTATCGGAGTAGATGTATAAAACTGTTCTTTTTAAAATTGAATATCATAATTTAGGCCTCTTTGTTAACAATTATATTTGTTGTATAAAACCAAAAGAATTGAAACAATTTTCTTTGAGAATAATTACATTAAATTGTCAATTATTTTAAGTGCAGGCTCGGACCCCAGTGAAGGTAACATTGGAGAGTGCATCATCTTCAGATACTGAAGAAGCTACCTACACTCCTAATCAACTGTTGCGAATGACCGTTGTTGGAGATTCATCTGAAGCAATCTCAGTGAAGCAGTATAAGCGCATAAAGGTATCGATATATCTGAAAGCAAGAACCTAATTATTTATTCAATGAAACTAAACTTTCTTCTTCCAAATATTAAATGTTCGGTCTATTGTAATTGATAAGGATTATAGAATGTTTTTTTTGTATTTAGAAGCATGCAGAGAATTTGCTGTACTCTAAAACTGAAATTATGCAATTGTATTCCTTAGGAACCTTAGGAAAGCACTTTTATGTTAGCATTTAAACTCATTTTTTAGAACTCTGGTGCTTTATGTTATTTTTAAATGTTTATCAAGAACACTGTTGTTTGCTATATTTTTAAATCTTAAAGTAAAGTAATTTTGTTAAAGTACCATAAATTTACAATTGGCAAATTAAATGGACTAAGATACAAAACAAGCCTTTGTTGTAAATGAGTTGTCAATTTATCTCTCATTAGATTCATGTCTTGAAAGCATTTACTGATCTTATGATATGGTTTAATAGACAGCAGTTGCCATGATATCAATAGACAATAGACAATAGGTGCAGGAGTAGGCCATTTGGCCCTTCGAGCCAGCACCGCCATTCAATGTGATCATGGCTGATCATCCCCAATCAGTACCCCGTTCCTGCCTTCTCCCCATATCCCCTGACTCCGCTATTTTTAAGAGCCCTATCTAGCTCTCTCTTGAAAGCATCCAGAGAACCTGCCCTCTGAGGCAGCGAATTCTGCATATCACCCAACCATCTGTTGTCTATTAAATTTGGTGTGTGTTTGCAGTCTGATCATTTGCTGACTGAATTTGGCTGTGTATATGTATTTCCTGGCATCCACATATACAATCACTGGATTGTAATTCGTTTACCAAACCCAGAACAAGAAAAGGCATACATACTTTCTGTGTTTTGTGCAATATTTGAAAGTTTTCTGGTTGAGTTAAAATTTATGCTGGCAAATGCTAGATAAGCCAGCTGGCAGAGCAGTTAACACAGTAAATGCTGAAGTAACAAAAGTTATGATTAATAATTAAATTGCAGTCTGAAAAGCAGTAGGGTGTATAAATGCAATAATTGGCAGAGTTGGATTTTCTCCCAAGACAGGATGATATATTTGATTGCCCTGGTTGAGCTAAAGGGGCTTCAGGTTCATCCAGGAATAGTTTTTGATGGGTTGCTGGACAGGAAAGTAACAGAAGGGAAATTGAGTCTGATTCTGGAAAAGTGAAATGTGAAGTGAAAATAATTAATATTATCAGCAGATAAGGAATCAGTGTTGTTATCGACTTGAATCAACTGTAATTAGTGTTGGTTTTGTCCAAGTATGATGTACTGACGGACCAGAAAAGACCAAGGAAACAACTGAGTTGAGCCTTGATTTGATGACTTTATTTCAAATTGTGTATGTTCATAGAACAGAGCAGATTCATCAATGTCTACAGTGAGGTTGATATTTCTTCATGCATAGCTTTTGAGAAAACTTAAGATGTTGATTTGGGTATATAAATTATCACTGCTTGTTGCCTTCACAAATTATAAATTGTTCATTAAATGTATTAAGCTTTGTACACTTAGCCATTAAACAGAACATTCAAAAATCAATTACAACTTTGTTTCAGGTTGAGCTAGAGGAATGTAATTTAAGACTGAAAGAAGAAATGAGAGCACGAGCAAAGGCGGATGCTCGATTAATAGAGGTAATTGATTTTTTTTTCCAATCCTCTGGTAGATTAGTTTGCAGTTCAATTAGCATGATTAGAAATTGGAATTTTTAATTGTTTTCTTTTACAATGCAATTCGTAATTAGCTAGAAAGTGAGGAATTACATTTGCATCATAACGAGTTGCTGCAATGATCGGGCACAATTTCTAAACATTATACTCGTTTCATTTGGTCTCTCATCTAAACACCACAGCAGTGCCAAGTGTTGTGAATTTGGAATTTATTTTTGTAATCATGCTGGAATCACAAGAGTCTTGTTCACGTTCATTACTTTTTAGCACGGTGGTTTTCTAAATATTTTCTATTTAAATCCATTAACATTTTACAAAGGATTGAATCAAATCTCTAACTGTAGTTTCAGAATATTCAACATTATGTTCTAAGATTTATCCTCATTTCGGGATTCCACTGACCATACAGTACTGGTTAGCAGTGAACTTAAAGCAAGTCTGTAATACAACACTTACTGACAGGATCAGCAATATTCCCTTTGGCTACTTGAAGTCATTTGACAATTTGGTGAGGTCAGAGATGATTTGCTGTTACCCTGTATCCTTTAATATCTTTAGTGAGCTAAATTCATGTAATTTGTATTTGCAAATTCATATGGCCGATTACAAGTTAACAATTATGATAGAGAAAAGCTCACATCAGCAAGCTCAAAAAACTAAACTAAAAAAACACAGAATAAAATATAAAGTAAAAGTTGCTCTCATTTAAAATAAACAATTAATCTCACGGAAAATGGTGTTCCCACCTTTTGAGGAAAGAGTTGCTTCTTTATTTCAGAATTATAAAGCATGACTCAGATCTTCAGGTTAAGTCTTCAAATATCAAGTAGCCCAATTTCCTCTTGAATTAGTCTAATCTATTTCTCTCAACCAGTTTATTTGATAAATAATTCTACGCTCTAAACACGTTCTAAAGAAAGTAATTTGTCCATAGGCTCTTTTGAATTTCTTAATTGGTATGTGATTTTAGACCAACCCCCACCCATTCGGATATCTCCCATGAGGCAAAACATTCTTTCCTCATCTATCCGTACAATATACTTATAATTTTAGACATCTTTCAGTTTTTTTCCAAGCTTCCTTTATATCCTAACAATCGAATCTGTTCACTCTTTTAAGATCAGCCAAATATAAGTTTCCATGTTTCCTCAGCCCCATCAGAGCTATGCTAACTAGGAGCAGTCTCATATGTGGCTATCATTAGCAGGTGACATACTTTCAAGTTGTTTCAAGGAAAGCTGTAGCTTTTCATTTTTAACATTAATAGTGAAATAATAATATGACTGGCAGAGTGAATCAGAAAATAGAATGATTTCTTTAAAACATTCATTACAAGTTAGTTACTTGTCCATTGCTTATCTTGTAGCTTGAGATTGAAAATACACGCCTTCGGAACATCAATGTTTCACTCTCCGATGCTCTGCATTCACAATCAATAACAGGTACCATTCTTGAGGATGAAGGTGTACTAGAAAGCATTGAAGCTTCGTTCCAGAAATTTCATGCTTTTTTAGACCTCTTAAAAGATGCTGGGTAAGTTGTGATATATTTCTTGTACTTTCTTTATGTTTGACAAGTTGCAAAACCAGTGTGATAATGTGAACATGCTTGCCATGCAAAGATATTTTCACAGTAAAATTTAATACATTTATTATTAGTTGACAATTCAACTGTGCTTGCAATCATATTACCCAATGGAATAATGCATGAAGTCCAAAAATGTCCATTACCCCTGATTGATTGGGGTAGTGAAGTGAATATTTTTTCCCCCTCACAGTTTTCTTTCCAAGTGATTAAACTTTGTTTGCAAACTGTCTTACAAAGTGACCTTTATGAAAAATCATGTTAATAAATGGTGGAGAAACTCAGAGGGTGAGGCACCTATATGGAGCGAAGGAATAGGCGACGTTTCGGGTCGAGACCTTTCTTCAGACCTACCTTCGATTTTTGCAACATCTGCAGTTCTTTCTTAAACATTTTAATAAATGGTCTGGAATGCATCCAATGGAGCTAGCCCCCAGGCTCTGGGAGCCCAAAATGGTTGCCCTAATTTCACGTAGGGGAGGAAACAGTGTGAAATGTGAAATAAAACATTAGAAAACAAATTGAGTAATAAAATCATTTTGAACACTTTAACTTCTTAAAAGCTTTCGGGAAAACATGGTATTTAGAGTGTCACTCCCATATTTTTGTCTTTTTTTCACCCATGGTTATACAATCTTCATACATAGAAACAGAGATATAGAAAATAGTTGCAGGAGTTGGCCATTCGACCATTGGAGCCAACACCGCCATTCAATATGAGATGAGAGAGAGAGAGAGAGATTTTTGTATGTTTCTATAAGATCCCCCCTCAATCTTCTAAATTCTAGCGAGTACAAGCCAAATCTATCCAGTCTTTCTTCATATGGAAGTCCTGACATCCCAGGAATCAGTCTGGTGAACCTTCTTTGTACTCCCTCTATGGCAAGAATGTCTTTCCTCAGATTAGGAGACCAAAACTGTACGCAATACTCCAGGTGTGGTCTCATCAAGACCCTGTACAACTGCAGTAGAACCTCCCTGCTCCTATACTCAAATCCTTTTGCTATGAATGCTAACATACCATTCGCTTTCTTCACTGCCTGCTGCACCTGCATGCCTACTTTCAATGACTGGTGTACCATGACACCCAGGTCTTGTTGCATCTCCCCTTTTCCTAATCGGCCACCATTCAGATAATAGTCTACTTTCCTGTTTTTGCCACCAAAGTGGATAACCTCACATTTATCCACATTATACTGCATCTGCCATGCATTTGCCCACTCACCCAGTCTATCCAAGTCGAAAATCGCCTCATCATAAAATGTTATTCATTATTTCCCGAGTTTCTTCCTAAAATTGGTCACCAATCTGACATCTTTTTTGAAGTTAACGAGCTGAAGCGAGTTAGATGACGTCACAATGCCTCTGCTCCTTGTGAGTTACGTGGCCCACCCACCCTCACACGGGACAAACTCCTCTCCGTCTGCCCCGCCTGATAGTCTGTCACGCTGGTGGGTGCGCTTCCCCTCGCGGAAGCCATGATCGGTTGACCATCCTCAGATCGCTCCAGGGCTCGCTCTGGTCCACTCTGTCCGCAGCTTAGCTCGGGCCCTGCGCCTGCTGGAGAGGCTTCTGCTCTACAACCTGGGTAGGTGCTGCCTCTAGTCCCTCCCTCTCTACCCCTTCCCCGGGGCAGAGAAGAGAGGGAGAGAGGGGGGGGGAGAGAGGGGGAGTGGGGGGAGGGGGGGGGGGAGGGAGGGGGGGGGTGGTGGGAGGGGGGGGAGAGAGGGGTTGGAGGGTGGAATGGAGCAGGGGGGGAGGAGGGGGAGCAGTAGTAGAGGGGAGGAGGCGAGAGGGGGGAAGGGGCCCTCCCTCTCTGCCCCCCTCCCTCTCTATCCCCCTTCCTCTCTGCCCCACTTTTCCTCTCTTCCCCTCCCTCTCTCTGCCCCCCCCCCCCCCTCCCTCTCTGCCCCCCCTCCCTCTCGAGGGAGTGGTGAATATTGGGACCTATGGGTGAGTGGTGGAGTATTGCGTTTGGGAACCAGCTCTCCCCTGTGACGCAGCGCCCGCTCACGCCTCAATCTCTACCCCCAGCCCACTCCCTCTCTACACCCCTCCTTCTCCACCCCCCCTTCTCTACCCGCGCTTGTGTAGTTGAGGGTTATGCGTGAGTGGATAGAAGCATAGAAACATAGAAAATAGGTGCAGGAGTAGGCCATTCGACCCTTCGAGCCTACACCGCCATTCAATATGATCATGGATGATCATCCAACTCAGTATCCTGTACCTGTCTTCTATCCATAGCCCCTGATCCCTTTGGCCACAAGGGCCACATCTAACTCCCTCTTAAATATAGCCTCAACTACCTTCTGTGGCAGAGAATTCCAGAGATTTGCCACTCTCTGTGTGAAAAAATGTTTTTCTCATCTCGGTCCTAAAAGATTTCCCCCTTATCCTTAAACTGTGACCCCTTGTTCTGGACTTCCCCAACATCGGGAGCAATCTTCCTGCATCTAGCCTGTCCAACCCCTTAAGAAATTTGTAAGTTTCTATAAGATCCCCCCTCAATCTTCTAAATTCTAGTGAGTACAAGCCGAGTCTATCCAGTCTTTCTTCATATGAAAGTCCTGACATCCCAGGAATCAGTCTGGTGAACCTTCTCTGTATTCCCTCTATGGCAAGAATGTTGTTCCTCAGATTAGGAGACCAAAACTGTACGCAATACTCCAGGTGTGGTCTCACCAAGACCCTGTACAACTGCAGTAGATAGGGCGGGGGATGGGGTAAAAGGAGCAAATGAATAATATTAATAACCAGGAAGCAACCTCCCACACTAATATACTAATCTCATTCTTTTCTCCTTAAATTCCTATCAATTTTTACAAATTTCTACCACAGCTAAATATTTGGGGCAACTTTACAGTATTCTTATTAACCTACTAACCTGAGCATCTTTGGACAGTGGGAGGAAATCAAGACACCTGGAGGAAACCCATGTAGTCACAAGGAGAACTTGCAAACTCCTCATGGACAGAACTGGGGGTCAGGATTTGAACTGGGTCGCTGGAACTGTGAGCCAAATGCTTTATTAGCTGTGCCATATTGAAAATAACTTTTGGCCTTAAAAGTTTTATTTTTGTCCACGTGCTTGGGGTTCCCTTTTAAATTCTGGTCACAGCTATGTTTGTTTGGCTGGATGTTCATTTTTGGTATTTTTCAGGCTTCATGCACATGTAATCTGAAAACTTTTTAACACCCTCTCATTATATGGCTCTCCATTGAGGTATACAGTATATGCAACGTTAAGCACCTGCTTGCTTTGGTAGTGCTTGATAATACTTAGTTATTTCTGGTAGGAAGAAACTTGTTTTCTATACTATTTAATTTGCTAACATCTCGCCCCCGTATCCCTCTCCCCCTCCCTCCACACTCTTCCCCCTCTCTCCCCTACCCCATCTCCCTTCTGCCCTCCCTCCTCCCCTCCACCCCTACCCCCTTCCCTCCACGTCATCCCCTCCCCACCCTCCCCTCCATTCCCCATTCCCCCCCACCCCCCCCCCCTCTTCCCCCTCTTCCCCCTCCCTTCCCCCTCTCAGCCCCCCCTCCCGCCTCTCTCTCCCCCTCTCTCTCCCTCTCTCCCTCCTTCTCCTCTCCATTTTTCCTCCCCCTCTCTCCTTTGCCCTCCTCCCCCCCCCCCCCCCCTCACCCACCCTCCCTCTCCTCCTCCACTTCACTCCACTCTCTCTCTCTCTGTCTCTTGCCCTTCTGTCTCTGCCCCTTCCTCTCTGTCTCTCCCCATTCACTCTCTGCTCTCACTCTCTAACCCCCCTCCCTCTCTAGATGCACTTGCGAGTTGGGGGCTATGTGTCAGTGGATAGGGCGGTTATGGGGTAAAAGGAGCAAATTAATAATATTAATATAATATCAAGGGGGGTAGTTAACGTGTGTGCGGGGGGGGGTAGTTAGTGTGTGTGACGCTGCATGCCGCGGCCCCCCCCAGCCCCCTCCCCCGCAACCACACGTTGGGGGAACAGACCCAACGGGTCTGCACTTGGTCTAGTTTATTTTCAATTTATCTCAGCAATTCCTACACTTTGGGGGGGAAACAAATAATTAAAACAAATAGTAAGAAAATTAAGTGCTGCAATTCACTTTTCTGGTTGAAGTCGCTGGAAATGTGTGTATATTGAGCAGGCAACGAGCTGTACTTCATCTTAACACTTTATCCCCTGAGCTTATAGCTAAAATTGAAAAACAGTACACAATAGTGGCAAAATATTTGCACCACCTTACTCACCTTTGTCCCGTGGTCGTTCATATAAAGTTTTGTACACATTGATGTTATATTTCACAAGAAATGTTACATTTTTAAACTTAAAAAGTCAATATTTGAGAAAAATGTCTTCACTCTCCAGCTATATCTTCAGCTATGACTTCACAATGCTACATTGTTGCAAACTCGGCACACTAAGTCTAGCCAGGCTGCCAGCACTAGAATGTGATGTTGATATCCCTTTTTTTAAAATTCCTGGCAGCATGGATGCCAGCACTAGAAAGTGCTGTTGCTATTCCTTTTTTTTTAAATTCCTGGCAGCATGGAGGGAGGGTGCATTTAAAAAAATATTTTAAAGTCACAGTACATTGAATTTTGAATAAGGCCAACTGAGCAGTCCCTGCGCAGTTGGGGGCTATGGATGAGTGGTGGAATATTGCGTTGGGTGAATGGTTTGCTTTGGGGAAACGGGTGAATGGTGTGGAATATTAATATTGCCTTGGGGAGCGTGTTGCGTTGGGGGACCAGGCCTCTCATTGGTGAAACGGATGAGTGTTGGAATGTTGCTTTGGGGAACGGGTTGCGAGTGGTGTAATATTGCGTTGGGGGACCAGGCCTCCCGTGTGCCAGGGACCCAACAGGTCCAGTATCTATTATTATATAAAAGTCTGTGGCTGCCGCCTGCCGTCCGTTCGGCTGCCTGTCTGCCTTTTGATTCGCTGCTCATTCCTATCAGCTTCCAACACACTTCAAAACAAAGTTGCACGACAGGAAAACTCTGAACTTTTCACCTCAATGGGATATCACAGCAAGTGCTTCAACAGGAGGGGGAGGGCCAATTGGTATTGCAATTGGAACTGCTGCAGCAGGCAGGGAAGGTGAAATTGGAATTTTTTTTAATCCACTGCTGAGGGAGGCAGGGGAGTGCTGGAATCTTACATTTGGGAACGGGTTCCGTTCCCTTGGAGGAGACGGGTGCATGGTGGAATCTTGGGTTGGGGGATCACACCATTGGGGAAGCAAACCCAACGGGTCTGCACTTGGTCTAGTATATTATTAAAAATCTCATCTTGTTTGCGTGCATGCATATGAGTGATTGAGTGAGCTCAAACGGTACACGATAGAGCTATAAAGTTTGCACCACTTTACTCACATTTGTCCCGCAGTCGTTCCTATAATGTTCCGTTCCCATTGATGTTGTATTTCACGAGTTATTCATAACTTTTAAGTTTAAAAATTCAACTTAAAGAAGAATTTGGCAGCTAAATCTTTACTGGCCCAGCTTGCAACAAAGTTGCATACAAAATTGCAATTGAGGAACACTCAGTCCTTCCACCACGTTTTTACCTGAACAGGAGAGGGAGGAGCAATTGCTATTGGGATCCAAATCCTTGCTGGCCCAGCTTGCAACAAAGTTGCAATCGAGCAACATTCAGTCTCTCCAACAAGTTTTTAGCTCAACAGGAGAGGGATGGTGCAACTGCATTCAGTCCTCGAATCAAGAGGAGGGGGAGGCAGTGCTGGGAATACGCCCCTGCACAGTTGGGGGCTGTGGGTGTGCTGGAATATGGGGGAATGGGTGAGTGGTGGAATATTGTGTTGGGGAACGGGTTGCGTTGGGGAAAAAGGCCTCCCATGTGACAGTGACCCACGGGTCCCAGTTGGTCTAGTAAACTAATAAAACCTAACAAGATCAGAATTTCACAAGGCAATAACTGATGGGATACATGGTAAAATATATACATTATATTCAAAATTTGTTTTTTTTTAAATAACTTTGTGTATTATTTAATTTGCTTAATTTGGGTGTAAATGAGAGTGCAGTAATTGTGATTTGGAAGTTTGGCATTTTGAATAAACATTGCCTATCAAGAAGGGTTCTGACCTAAAATATTGCCTATCCATGTCCTCCAGAGATGCTGCCTGATCCACTGAGTTCACTGGTGTTCACTAAAAAATTCCAGCATCTGCATTTCCTTATATTTCCATTCAGAATATTATGTGCTTTGCCATACTATTCCAATGTTATGCAGCAGGGAGTTATCAGGCTAACTCAGGATTAGCAGGTTCCTCTGAGATGAAGACTTCATTAATTGTTAAAGGTTTTCAAAATTCGATAAGCATACACTGGGAGAAAAACCACAGGAAGTAATTCTAACTGGAAAGACCAATCTTCGCACAGCATCTGGACCATGTTCTCCAATTAATTCCCTTAGTTCTAAGAAATGCCTTTCCTTTATTATTACCACTAAAAACTGTTGTGACACAATCTGGAGACTTCCGTATATGCGCTTTATGACTGCCAAAAATGAGCTCGGAAAATCAAATGTTTGTAATGTTGGACTGTCTTTAGTATTAAATCTTTTTATACAGAGATATATTGTTTTGTACTATAAACAATGTTTTTCAGCCTTGGGCAGTTGGCCACTATTGCTGGAATAGACCAATCTGACTTTGGTTCTATGGGACGACCTCGGTTGTCATCTACAGTTGGAAATGATAAAACAAAAGATATCATACACCCAGAGGCACCACCAGCCACACAGGTGCATAAAGTTTACATTTTCTAAAAGCGTGTTCCTTTAACATATTTTAAGTTACCGATGTTATGAAGAGTTTCAATATTAATTGCATTCTATTTTAGATTATTTAAATTCAGAAAATTCACAAGACATCATGAATTTCTACAGTAATTACTCAAATTTTTGTGTTAAAAATAGTTTCATAGCGTTTTTATATTTTATAAAACAAACAGCTTTTATTATTTTGTATTATTCAGATTTTATTTCTCCTTTTAGTTTCATGCTGCAGATCAAGCCACTGTGACGCATTCTGAACCTGAAGTGATTCCCAATGGTTCCACAAGTCCGTCCATTCAACTTGCAAATCAATCGGCTGACCTCAGCCACAAAAATTTACAATCTGCTTACTCAAACTTTGAGAGAGAATCTGGGGATAAATTTCAGAATTTAGATGAACGATATAATGATAAAACAAGCAAGCAGCTTTCTTTGAGGATGAATGATCAACAACAAGAACAAGCAACAACTCTGTTTTCAGGAAAATTGATGGATCATTCAGGAGATGACGGGTCCATTACATCAGGCACGTGTGACACGCACAGTGAGAGGAATCCTAACAGCAGAAAATCGAAAGTTGTTATGAAGAAAAGTAAAAAACAACGTCTTGCAATATTCAGTACAAGTGGCACTTCGATGACAATGGGAAGGAATAAAAATGAACAAGTAACTAACAATGAAGAACTTTTACAAAGTGAATTAAAGACAAATATCACTGAAAAATTTCATTCAATTGAGGAATTGCGTAATAAGGCAGATGGGGATTTTTAAATGCAATTACCTTCCACTATTTGAAATTGAGTGATCTATTTAAGAATTATTACATTTATTGCTTTGGGCTAATCAAGACAATTTTTACAATTATATAATTCTGATAAAAATCAAAACCAGATTTACAGCCAATTAACTTGTATGAAGAACAACAAATAACTGACGAAAGGGCTAAAATGTGTTGAAATTTCTCGCCTGTGAGTATGATCCTGTGAATAGTATGATAGGGAAATATCAGAAGCAAATTGAAGTGGGGTTTATTATCCTCAAGAATTAAAGATATTCAAAAATGACTGATTTTAAATTTCCCACTTCCCCAAAAGTAGTTAATGGCATAATGTATATTCCGTGGGGTTAAAGAAGAACTGAATGTGTCAGGATTATAATTGAAGATTATTACCAACTCCTTTGTGTCTTGTGCTGTCCCACCTTTTGGAATCCCTTCTGAGAAAATGAGGGTTGGTGGATGGTGAGAACAACAGAATTGGGCCCCATGGTAAACTCTACTTCCCCACACAATCCATCAGAAGATACCATTATTCTGCTGGGCTACAGATTAAAAATAAAAATCCTTAGTAAACATGCATTCATATAACAATATGCATTCAATAATGACTGCAGACATAAATTCCCAACGCGTCTTCAAACTTGAATTACTTGAAGTAAGAAATAAATAAAGGGATTTCTACTCCCTTAATTCATTTCTACTACTCCCTTAATTCATTTTTTTCCATTAATAAAAAGCTAGGTGTAACATTTTTTAAAGTATATTTTTTAAGGTTCATTATTTTTTCCAATGTTAATCCTGTGCTTTGATGAAGATATAGCTGTGCGTTCCTTGGGGTTAACTCCAGCTACAATAAGTCACGTCTGATTTGAATGCTAATTACTGGATAGACAAAAACTAATAAAAGTTTATTATATTTATTCTCAACTGTGGCTGCAGACTGTCAATCAAATTATCAATGGGGACATAATATAAGCAAAAACGCTCATTGATTGTGATCAAATTGTCCTGCAAAGAGGTTTCTAATAGCATTATATACATTTGTCTATTCATTTGTCAGCTCTTAATTCATCTCCAAATGGAGTTCATTATCTAATATCTAATCAGTTTTATGCCGACCAAATTGCCTACCTGAGCTGACGTTTATTTGCTCTGATAGCTAACACTAATCCAGGCAACATATGGATGAACCTATCCTGCACCCTCTCCAAATCGTTCACATCCTTCCTGTAAGGGGGCGACCAAAACTGTATGCAATACTCCAAATATAGCCTGACCAGTGTTATATAAAGGTGTGACATGAACTTACTACTTTTTTACTCAACATCCTGACCGATGAAGGCAAGTATGCTGCATACCTCCATTACCCCCTATCTACTTGTGTTGCTACTTTCGGGCAATTATAGACTTGTACCCCAAGAACCCCCTGTACCACCTGTACCCCAAAAACCCTCTGTATCATACCAAGAATGCTCCATCGTGTTTTGCCATTTATGCATACTATCCACTTAGAATTGACCTCCCAAAGTGCAACATCTCACGCTTGTCCAGACGAAACTCCATCAGACATTAGTTCACCTATATTTCCAATTGATCTGCATGTTGCTATATTCTCTGGCAACCTTCATCACGACACACAATTACCTATTCATGTGTTATTTACAAACTTAGTTTGCATTCAACATTGATTTTCATCCAAATTGTATATATTCCCAGCACTCAGCCCTGGAGAAAACCATTGGTCACAGAACTTCAACCAGCCCAACACCCTTCCATTACTACTCTTTGATTTCGAAGGTAAGCCAGTTTTTAATCCAAACGACCAAATCACCATGGATCCCATGCATCTTAATCTTCTGGATGAGCCTACCATGAGGGACATAAAATCCGTGTAGATAACATCCATAGTCATACCCTCTTCCATCCCTTTAATCACATCAAAAAACTAAAATCATTCTGACCCACTGCGAACACAGGCATGCTGATTGTGCCTAATAATCCCATTCTCTTCCAAATGCGATTAAATCCTATCCCAAAGAATCCTCTGAGGCTCCTTGATCTCTCATTTCCTGTATTATCTCTATTTTCCTTCTTAAACAAATGAACAACATTGGCTACTCTCCAGTCCTCTGGGACTTCATCTATGGTAAGAGAAAATACAAAGATTTCACCAAGACCTCTGCAATCTTTTTCTTGCCCCTTTCAATAAATTGGGATAGATCCTATCATATCATGGAGATTTATCCACCTTATTGCATTTCAAGGGACCAGACACTACCCCCTTCTTGATCTCAAACTACTGTAGCATACCCCATACATATCTCGCTATCCCTGATGTCCTACTCCTTGATAAATAATGACACAAGGTACTCGTTTAGTACCTTGCCGACATCCTCTGATTCCAAGCATAAATTCCCTTCTTTATCCTTGAGTTGCCCTATCTTCTCTCTGGTTACACTCTTGTTTTTAATGTTTGTATAAAAAAGCTTTTGGATTTTCTTTAATCCAACTTGCAAATGACATTTTTGCCCCTTCTAATTCCCTGCTTGTTTTATATTTCTCAAACGTTATACTCTACAGGAAGTACACTGTTAGTTCACAAAAAGGTGATATTCAATGGAATAAAAACGTGCCAAGAAATTAGTTATATCTGTTCATCATTTATTACGAACTTATATTTTGAATTCTCTCTCTACTGATGACTAATCATATTAAAAAAATTATGTATGTGCTTTCTGTCTCAATTTGAAATCATTTTTCATGGTAAACTTTATGAATTCTTCACAGATCATTATTTTATGGCAAACTGCTGCCTCGCAGCTCCAGTGACCTTACCTTGGGTGCCAGCTGTGGAGAGTTCCTCCTTCTCTCCATAAGTGTGTGGGTTTCCTTTAGATCTTCAGGTTTCCATCAGCAAATTTACTAATCAGCCCACCTACATTTTTGTCCAAATCATATCACAAGCAACAGAAGTCCTGGCACAGATTCTTCTGGAACCTCACTAGTCGTAGACCTGCATTTCCTGTATTATCTCTCAACAATTACACTCTCTATTTTAGGGCTAAACAAATTTTGAATCCAATCAACCAAGTCACTGAGGATCTCATGTCTTACTCTTTAGAATTAGCCTGTCATGAGGGACCTTATTAAATACTTTATTAAAACCGTGTATACAACATCGACAGCTATTCTCTCATCAATTATCATTGTCACTCCTCAAAGAAAATCAAATCAGGTTTTTTTAGTCATGACCTCCCTACACAAAGCCAGGCTGACTATCCCCAATAAATCTGTGAAGAAATCCTATCCCTAAAATACTTTACCAATAATTTCCCTATCACTAATGTAAAGCTCTCCGTTCTGAAAAGTGTTTGCTTATCCCTTAAACAAATAAATTAGATTGCCCCAGAATAACAGTATACTGCTTCTTTGTCTCACTTTGACTCCTCCATGTCATTCTCCTTGTTGAATACCAATGTGAAGTACTTGTTTAGTCCCTTGCTCACTTCTTCTGGCTCCAGGCAAATTTTCCTCTTTGTACGTGAGTGGTCCTCTACCTCTCATCTCCCTAAATACCCTCTTGTTTTTAATGTATAAAATGCTTCAGGATGTTCCTAAATCCTACTTGCCAAGAGCCGTTCGTGGCTCCTTTTCGCTCTTCTGATTCCCTGTTCAAGTTTCCTTCTGTTTCCTATATATTCCTCAAGGGCCTTGTACGATTTCAGCGTCGTAAAAATTACCTGTGCTTCCTTTTTCTTTTTGACTAAATTCATAACAAATCTCTTCTTCCAAGGTTGCTGAAACTTGTCATCCTTGTCTTTCTTCCTCATATGAAGGTATTAGTCCTTAATTCTGACTTGCTGGCGTTTAAATGACTCCCACATGTCAGATATGGACTTGCTAAATAATGGGTACTCCCAATCTATTCACTCTGACTCCTGCCTAATTTTTAATTAGCTCTCAAATCCTGGACATGTCTTGAAACTGATGCATTGGAGCGAGAGTTATAGAAGTACAATTATAGAATGTATGCAGTCTTGTTAGATATACTGTTAGTAACCTGGAGTACTAGTGAAATGAAAAAACATTGTTGCAAAAAGATGAAATCCTGAATTTAGAAGTCTTTGCTTTTTAAAAATTTCTCTTGAAACTATTGCCAACAACATTGAATGTTGACGCATGGGGGTCATTTCTGAGTATGTATCCAATAGCATTTGAGTATTAAACAATTGAGACCAACTCATTGTACAGCCTTTTTCAACTATCCCCACATATATAAAATATGATTGCTGAAAACATTTGGTTTATTAATTGAAGATTGAATGGTTTCATTCTACATTATGTGTAGAAATTGCAGTAAACTGCAACATTTTCCATATTTTTGACAACATGAAATTCTAATTGCAAATATCCATTACCTGTAGTATAATGGTTTAGTTCAAATCTGCATTGAATACTTATGGAACCATTTGTTCATTCAAACCAAAATAATGCAAACTAAGTGACAAAATTGACTACAATCTTATCATGTTTATTTTAATGGTAGATAAGCAATTAATGTAACATTGTAGAGTGCCAAAAAAATCTTTTAATGTAAGGAAAATAATATTTTCTATAATTGAATCCTGAAAGATTCAATTATTTTCTGCCTCAACTATGAATCTCATTGGACTTAATTGAGGAAAGTACTGCTTTATATTTACATCTATTTGTGTGCTAATCTTTAGAAAAAGGGGAAAGATTATGTAATACATTGTGCTACTCATAATCTGATACATTGTCAACATGAGAATCATTTTACATAATGGCTTTTTATTGCTGGAACCACCATTAGTACGTACCTTTTAAGGAGTGGAAAAATGCATATGCCATGTACCACTTGTTCCATCTATTTTGAGTGAAAGCCATAGTTAACAATCCATGAAATAGCACACAACGCTCCTCATCAAAAACATCTGATGTCACAGGTTGCTGCTTTAAAGGAATTTGGTTCTGCCCTGGAGACCTCCACGTAGTCATAGAGTTATACAGCACCTAAATGGACCTTTTGGCCCAACTCATCCGTGACAACCAAAATGCCCCATCTAAATGTCCCATTGACCTGAATGTGGCCCATATTCCTCAAAACATTTCCTATCCATGTACCTATCCAAATGTCATTTAAATGTTGTTACTGTACTTGTCTCAATTACTTAATCTGGTAACGCACTCCATGTGATTACTGATCCCAAAAGACTCACCCACTGGCACTTAAGTCACTTGTCCTGTCCAATTCCTTAAAAGTAGGTCGAGCTTTACCCTCTCTTTTGTAGGGTCTCTACGTATTAGGCAACTTTCCGGAAAACATTTCACAAGTTCCACCCCATCCAAGCCCTTGCCATTATGTAGCCCCAGTCTATATTGCGAAAGTTAAAATCCCCTACTATGTCAACCCTATTTTGCAGCTGCTTGGCATATTTGTCCATCTAATTCCTGTTCACCATTTAGGGGTTCATAGTACAATCCCAACAAGGTGATAGTCAACTTTTTAATGTCTTGGCTCCACTCATATAGCCTCACTAGATGATCCTTCATTTATGCTATCTTGGACTACTCCATGATGTTCTCCTTAATCAATAAATCATCTCCTCCTGTTTTATCCTCGTTTCTATTTTGCCTGGCGCATCTGCACCTGGAACATTAAGCTGTCTGTCCTGTCACTCCCTTAACCAGGTTTGGCTAGAATGTCCCAGTCGCACGTACTGATTCACACACTGACTTCATCATTTTACTTTCGCATTTAAATGAATGTAATCAATTTGTCTTTCCTTGCTCCCTGCCGTGCTCCTATCTATCCTGTCTACTGCTGAACTTGCTATCATTCACTTCCGTACTGACTTTCAGCTTCCCACCTGCCTCATTGCATCCCGTCCCCCTGACAAACACGTTTAAAGTAGGACAGGATCCAATGCAGTCCTCTACCTTAGGCAACTAATTAAAAAATTATATTGTGAACTTTATAACCAAATTACCTCAATATTATTGGTACATGAAAATCCTGCTATCTTGTATACCTTAGATTGGGAACCACTATATGGTAAGCTTCGACGAGACAGGCAGCATCTCTGGAGAGAAGGAAGGGGTGACATTTCGGGTTGAGATCCCTCTTCAGTCCAGTGATGCTGCCTGTCCCTCTGAGTTACTCCAGCT